>NW_007727498.1:246273-248209 GCF_000696425.1 Galeopterus variegatus | reverse complement strand
AAAAAAAAATCTTCAGGACATTACTGCAGCTAGGATTTCCTCTATTGATGGATGTGGGTCCTAAAGAAAAAAAGACCTGTTTCTTTGGTGTGTGGGAGAAAGAAAAACAGGAATGTCTGACAAGATATGACAGAGCAGCACAAATAAAATAAGTGTTAAACTATCCCCCTCCGAAACAAAAATCAAAATCCTTGATCTAAAAACCAAAGATGACCAAATAAATCAAATATTTCAAATTGCCTTTTGGTTCTCTGCACAATAAACACTGGCCCAAAAACACTCATATTAGAACAGTTTTTATCTTTCAAGTCCTAATCAAGAATCACTTTCTTGTGATTCAACCAATCTCTCAGGAACAGTCTCAGCAACACAAGGACCAACGCGCTGACCAGTGTCTGTGGGTCCTGTGGCCTGGGACCAGAGGGAGCCCAAATCTCTTCCTCAAAAGAAATGGCCACACACACGGGTCCTCCTACCAGCACTGGTCTGGGGAGAAGGACCTTTGCCCTATCTGTTCTATTAATTATAAGAATGTAGGTCACCATCATAGACCATTTGACAAANTGCTATCTTAACTGAACAGATAAGGTTTACCAGAATGTAGTGGGAGAACTTTCCTGATGCAAACTTGACATGTTTTGGTCCACGCTCATTAACGGTGTCCAGTGTAAGCTTTAAACCAGGAGGTCACGGAGGCTGCAGCGGAGGAGATCATCCCACCTGCACTGCTGCTTGCGATGGGTGGAGACACCTGGGTGCTCTGGCTCTGGGAGACTTCCACAGGCTGGGAAGGGATATCACAAAACCGGGGGCTTGGCAGGTTCTCCCAGTCCGTCCCTAAGTCGGTTTCCTCATCACTTATGTGCTCGTCTCCACTCTCATCTGATTCTCCAGCAGCAACTCCAGGATCCACAAATTCCATGGACTCCTCAAGGTCTGCTCGCACTTCAAAGGGTCCTGACCTGTGTGCAGACAGTGAGGAGGGGCCTCTTTAAGACAAGCACCATTCTACAACATGAGATAATATGTTGTCTTCCCTAAGACCCTGTCCAGAAGTCTATTTTGCAAGGGGTGGAGGGAGTCAGAATTGGGAGGGACGTTCTCCCCACCATCTTCCTACTTCTCCTTGAAACTTTCTCTGCCAGACTAATGACCACTGCAGCCAATGACCTTAGCTCTGAGTATCCCTTTTTTGTTTCAAGGTTCTTCTTCCACTTCCTTTCTTATCTCCTTGGCAAAGAAAAGGTCTACTCCAAAGCTGTTTCCAATTTCTTCTCCTAGCTCTACTCCCAAATATCCTCTTGCTTGCCAGATTGCTCAGTCTGACAGTTACTAACCCCTCAGACTCATCTTTTCAGACATCCGAGCCAGCCGACCAGTCTCAAACATAAGCCAGCTGGGACTCCCCCCACCTGCCCCTTGTCTGGTGTCATCAAATAAGCCCCTTCCATTATCACCTAGCTTAGGTCCTCCCTGTACCACCATCACCTACAGGCAGAGTTGCCTGCTAGAAGCCAAGCTGTACTCCAGTTCTCTGCTTAGAATCCCGTAGGGCATCTACTTGGCATGGAGCAGGTGCTCGGTTAAGTACTTAAAATGAAAAATGAATGGATAAATGATTCCTAAAGCAGCCAGTTTGGAACAAGTTTGGTTCCGACGAATAACTGATGTTTCTGAAAAGCCACAGGAGCAAAAAGAGAGCCCTCCAGATGCCCCTGAGATGTTTCTCCACCCATTGCCTCTCTCCCATCACCTCTAGGTTAAAGATACATTACTGCCTAGCATACCCCAAGCTAGAGACATAGCACACCAAACTAACCAGCAAAAGAATTATTTTTCACTTAATATCTTTGGAGAATAAAGGTAATAAAATCGTCTATTTTTTGGTTTAGCTGAATAATTGATAACTTTTTATTCAAGACCCTGAGACTAGAAT
>NW_007727498.1:244252-245514 GCF_000696425.1 Galeopterus variegatus | reverse complement strand
TCTATTTTTTGGTTTAGCTGAATAATTGATAACTTTTTATTCAAGACCCTGAGACTAGAATACTCATTTTCTCATGATGCTGTAGGGAGTTATTCTATCAGTTAAGGCAACCAAATGATCTTTTTGGCTTTGTAAAAGTCTATTTTGCAAAACATCTTATTTCAAAATACCATCTGATGGGTAGAATGTACAATGTTGAATCGTAATGTAAATTATGAACTCTAGATGACAATGATGTGTTAATGTAGACACTATTATGGTAAAGACTGGATCAGATTAAAATCATCAATCAATACTAAACCCAGTGGGAAACTTTGAATGTTTTTTGTTTTTGGCAGTTGGCCAGTATGGGGATCTGAACCCATGACCCTGTTGTTACCATCGCTAATTGCCTAGCCTCCCAGGGGAAAACTTTGATGAGAAGGTATCTGCAGTCTGAAAGTGTCTCCTGACAGACTGTTTATTAGTTGCAAGGGAGGAAACATATAAGAACTATACAGAGGGGAAACTGGAAAGCACCTTGACTGGGTAATCAAATAAACCACCCCAATGAGGGACAGATGAACACTGTGTGCCTCCAGGTGTGATGTCCAGAAGTAGACCCAACTCCCCCTCCAGGCAGTATTCTGGCCTAGAATGCAGAGCCTGATTCTAATTGTGAGGAAAAATCAGAAAAACCCAAAATGAAAGTTTTATTTAAAGGGGGAGGGGGGGACTCTTTGCTTTTAAAAATGCTAATGTTGTGAAAGACAAAGTAAGCTGTGAAAAATGTTCCAGATTTAGAGGAGGTTAAAGAGACACAACAACTAAATGCAACACCTGACTCTATTATGGATCTTGTAATGGATAGGGAAAAATGCTATAAAGGATATTACCAGGTCCACTGACAAAATGAGAATACAGGCAGTAGATTAAAGTATTGCATCAATGTTAAATTTGCTGATGCTGAGTTCTGGTAAAGCTGGCAGAAAGATGGTCCACAGTGTCAGTCTCTCCCATAAATCAACCAATTTACAACAATAAAAATGTAACATCAGGGCCGGCCCGGTGGCGCACTGCTACAGTGCGCTGCTTGGGAGTGCGGCGCCGCTCCCGCCGAGGGTTCGGATCCCACATACAGACCAGTTCCCGCTCACTGGCTGAGCGCGGTGCGGGAGCAACACCAAGGGTTGTGATCCCGTTGCCGGTCCCGGTCCAGTATGGGCGCCACACTGAGGGTTGCGATCCGTTGCCGGACACGAAAAAAGACAAAAAAAAAAAAA
>NW_007727498.1:204374-243623 GCF_000696425.1 Galeopterus variegatus | reverse complement strand
AAAAAAAAAAAAAAAAATTTCTAAGCCTTGATTTTGATTGAGGCAGGAGTGAAAAAGGGAATTTCGAAGCTCTACTTCTTGACCTCTGGCTCACAGACCATGAACTCAGATGTGACAACAGCCTCGCTGTGTGTGTACTTCTTCCAGGCGGAGCCCTCTGAATGGAAGAGCTGATTCAGGTAAGCCAATAGAAAACTTTGGGTCCTCCAAATTGCTCTCCAGAGAAATCCACCTCCACTTTACAAAGAGCACCTGTTTCCCTCAACAGCCAACGCTGGATATCACCAACCCTTGCCATTTTTGTCAAACAGAAAACTGTTTCAAATTGCATTTCTTTATTCTTGAGTGAGGTTGAAGATTTTTTTCATTTGAAGACTGACTACTTTCATTTCTTTTGTGTGACCTACCTATTTAAATCCTTTGTCTATTTTTCTATTAGTTTGTCTTTCCTTTACTGATTTGAAAGACTACTTTAAGTAGTCTAGATCTTAATCCATTGTCTATTACACAGCCTGCAAAACCTATCTATTGCCTTTTAACTTTGTTTATGGTATCTTTTACCAGAGACCTTTATGGTTTTTATACACAGTAAAATGTGTAACTCCTTTCCTTTATGGTTTTTGGCTTTTGTGGCTTGCTTGAGAGTTCCCTCTCCACCTTATGATTATAAAACATTGTCCTTTCTCTTATAGTTTTTTTTGTTTTGTTTTTTGTTTAAAAAGGTCTTTTATATCTTCTGGGATTTATTTTTGTATATGAATGTGGTATGGATCCATCTTTTTTCCGAAATCAATACCCAAGTGGCCCAACACTATTGAGCTATTATTAGCTGATCCAACATGCACCCCTATCGTGTATTACATTCCCGCACATCCAAGAGCCTGTTTCAGGAATCTGTATTCTCTTCCTCTAATCGCTCCACCTATTAGCATGCTAATAGCTCCCTGTCTTATCTTTATACTATGTTTTGAAAGGGACCAAGCCCTTCCCCTCCCTCATTATTTTTCAAAATTTCCTTGCAGACTATCATTCTAGCTGAACTTTAGAATCAGCTTGTCAAAGCTCCATAAAATATCTGTTGAAATTCTCATCACTTTTCCTTTTGGGGAGAAGTAGCATTTTTGCAATACTAAGCCCTTCCCATCCTAGATAATAATAAGGGACCTTCAGTGCCTCAGGCCTTTTTTCATTCAGTCACACTCCTCATACAGTGCCTAGCAGGCATTAGACACATACATGTTGAATAAGAGAGAGTAAGTTTCATAATTTTCTTCATATAGATTTTTGCATATACTGTTAGGATTATTGCAGTGTAATATACAGTTTTTGATGCTACAATAAAAGGAATTTTTTGCCATTAATTTTCTAACTGGTTGTTAGCATATAAGAAAGCAACTTTTTTTTTTGTATGTTGATCTTGTATCTAGTTACCATACTGAAGTATCATTTGTAAGTTCTTAGTTTCTTAGTTCTCTTGGAAATCCAGTTCAATAATTATATCATCTACAATAATGTCAACTTAGTTTCTTTCTTCCCAGTATAAACACAACTTACCTCTTTTAAAAAATTCCTTGCCTTGGCTAGGCCTCCGGATCAATGTTAATATAATAATGATAGTAGGCATCCTTGTTTTTTCCTGACGGTAGGGGAACGCTTCTATTAAATATCTATGTAAGTAATGTGTCATTAAGTATAACTTTTCTTGTGGGTTTATGATAGATATCCTTTATTAATAATCTATTTTTAACTGCCTAATCATTTTTTTCTTTATTAATTGGAACTGGATTTTATTTAATTCTCTTCTGGCTTCTATCAGGCTGATCTTATTTTTTTCTTCTTTAATCTGTTAATGTGATGAAGTAATGTACACTGGTTAAGAGCATAAGTATCTGCTACTTTGGAGTCAGCCAGATGATTTGGGACCCTGGCTCCTCCACATTTACTGGCTCTGTGACCATGGGCATGAGTTACTTGACTACACTAAAGCTTCAGTTTCTCCCCTCTGTAAAATGGGAATGTGATTTAAGTCATGTAAAGTGGTTAGCCCAGTGTCAACAAATATTGGCTCAATTTCCTAATCTTGAACCCTTTACAGATAAGCCACAGAGAGGATAGTGAGCAAACTTACAGAAATCAACCACTGAAACTAGGACTGATTTTTAACATTCAGATTTCCGTGGATCATGAATCAATGAATGGGATTGGGGGAAAGGGGCATGAACTCCCTATAAAATGGCACAAAATTTTGGGTAAATGTGCAGTTTCCTGCAGAGATTTCAGAGCCTTTTTCAAAGGAGTACCATTCAGATTTCCGTGGATCATGAATCAATGAATGGGATTGGGGGAAAGGGGCATGAACTCCTTATAAAATGGCACAAAATTTTGGGTAAATGTGCAGTTTCCTGCAGAGAGTTCAGAGCCTTTTTCAAAGGAGTATACATCCCAGAAGAGATAACTACTATTTGAGATGGGGGTGAGGTGAGGTGAGGTGAGGTGGGGAAGAAGCACAAGACAATGGTTAAAGGCAGATTATCCCTGAGAGTTAACTGCAATGTGGAGGATGCCAGGAACACTTGTCAGTGGAGGAGACTCCGCTTATGCCTTGGGTTCCAGTGTCAAAGTAAATGGATGGGGAAGGGAATCCCAAAGTAACTTTCCCCCTTTTATTTTTCTTTGAATTCTCTTTCCAAAGTATGAATACCTTAACCACATCATATCCCTGCAGAAAAGTGTGAACACATTGCTAAGAGAAAGGAAAAAAGGGTAAGCAACCAGAGAAGGGGTGCTTGGATGACACCAAAGATAAGCCTCACCTATTTCATGTTTTCATAAGAGACTAAGAAGATCCCACAGACCAGCCCTGGTTGGTCTTTTTTGTTAATGACTTCTGTCTTTAAGTCAATGGATTTCAAACTAGTTCATCTCATGAACTTCTAATACCCTTTATCTCCAACAGATAGTGACCAGATTGACTTGGTGGTAAAAAGAAAATTGTGAAGAACTGTTACAATGGGCAAGAACTAGCAGGCAGAAAAGAACATGCACAAGAAATTAGGCAGACACTAGGCAGGGTTAGAAAAGAAAACAGATGTAGATTCAAAGAAATGGGCTTTGGTCTTCAGAGAGAGCACAAAAAGGCCCTACTCCAGGAATATTTGGATTCTTGTATTGCATGTTAGGTGTTAAAAACGTTTGATTTTAATTTTCTCTGAGAAATGATTAGGAAAGAACTATAAAAGTTCAAATACAAATAGCCATTGCTCCCTTCTGTATGGGACTGCGCTATCTTTTCCTTTTTGGAGAGTTTGGGACTGGGGAACAGGCCCCAGTGCTCTATCAACACAACTCTACTTAAAAGTAGTCACAAAAACAATCCTCAGAGAAAAGCAACAAATACCCTTCTTACCTGCCTAGGTGTTCAGAGTTCGGACTGACCAGGTACATTAGATTCCTGAGGGTATGCAGTGGTTGTAATTGATCTAAATTTACGTGCTAGAGAAAGCAAAGAATTGATTAATGTTTTCAACTATGTAACAAATTAAAAATTAGTTCACAGTACATTTTCCATACCTGAGAGAAACAAAGGTAAAGGATATTTGCATTCAATTTCTTCACAGCTCGAGTAAATTTCTGTTTGCTGAGATTTTCCCCACAAAATTCACTGTAAAACAAACATACAATTTGTAAAGTTGTATTGGTTTTTTTTTTTTTTTTGGAAACTCTTTGTTACAATGTTCATTTTGAACAGTACGTTTTACACTAGTTTGAAATAAAACATACCCTGTGTCCTTTGCTTCCTTAGTGAACTGTACTTAACAGACACTTTCTAAGAATGAACTACTGCCCTCATGGAGAGCAATTTCACTGCATCTATGCAAATTACAAATGCATATACCCTTTGACCAAGCAATTCCATTTCAGGAAATTTATTCTACACAAAGGCTTGTACACTAATGAAATGATGATGTACAAGATTATTCCTTGAAGCATCAACAGGGGACCATAAGATCTTGGTACATTTATAGAAGGGAAAAAAAACCATGCACCTGTCCACTTTATGCAGAATGACAGCCGAAGGCTTACAATGGCCCAATGAGGCCTGAGGAGATTTGCACCCCATCTTCCTCCCTGCCCTCTTCTCTGCTGTTCTCCTCCACACTTACTCTTACCAGGGCACTAACCTTGCCATTCTCTTTGCCCACAGCCTTTTTCCTTAGGGATCCGACCCCATCTTCCTCCCTGCCCTCTTCTCTGCTGTTCTCCTCCACACTTACTCTTACCAGGGCGCTAACCTTGCCATTCTCTTTGCCCACAGCCTTTTTCCTTAGGGATCCATATGGCTGCTCCCTCCCTCCCCCAGGTTCTCCTGTGACCATGTACCTGCCCACTCAAGCCCAGCAAGCCCTTCCCTATCGCCACATTCCCTTTCTCTCCCCATTTTAATGTTTTCCACAGCACTGATCACCATCTGACATTCTGTTCATTTTTTTATTATATGTGCCCTCCATTAAAATGTAACCTCCAGGAGGGCAGGGATTATGTTTTTGTCACCAATGGACCTCCCAGTGCCTGGAACAGTGTCTCGCACACAGCACGTGCTCAATAAATGTTTGTTAGATAAATAAAAACTTAAAAAGCAAAGTGCAAAACACCTGAGTATAGCATGCTATCACTTGTGTTTAAAAGGAAGGGTGGTAATAATATGTTTATATTTGCTTAAAATGCAAGTATAATGGGAGGCTGGTAGCAAGGTCTTAGTGGGAACTACGCAGACTGTACACCTTTAAGTTTTTTTGAATTTTAAACCATGTTAGGTTTTTATTTTTAAAAAATTAAATAAAAAAACTTAAAATTTACCCAATTCTTACACATGAAGATCTGCAGCATATCCTATGAATGTCCTGATTTTTCCTTTTATTGTTTTTTTTTTTAAGTAGGAGAATTCTCTGTGGTCTTCTCAAAGACTTTGCAGTGGATTGATTAAGTCCCCCCAAAACTCACTGAAGTTTGAATTGTGTCTCCCAATTTTTATGTATTAGAAACTTAGCCCCCACTGTGACTGGTAAGAGGGTGGGAAATCCTTTTATGGTAATTGAAAGGTAGAGCCTTGAAGAGGTGATTGGACTGTAGGACCATGCCATAGTGAATGGATTAAAAACGGTGGTCAGGGGTGTGGTTCTGAGGGCTTTAAAAGAAGAGAGAAGAGAGAAGAGAGTCTCTCTCTCTCTGCTCTCTTTGCCTCCACCATCTTGCAATGTGAGACCCCTGGGTCATGGTTGCCACCACCAAATGGACTTTGGACTTCCCAGCCTCAGAAACTGTAAGCAATAAATTTCATTTTCTTTATAAATCACCCAGTAACAGGTATTCTGTTATAGCAACACAAAACAGACTAATACAGACTTCATGTGCAATTTTAAGATAATGAAACAAATTTGCACAAGGCTTTTAAAATTAATCTCAATATATCAGACCTTTTCTGTCTTAATAATATTTAAATTCTTGTTTTTGGTTTAATTAGAATAAATAACACAACAGAAACTCAAGAGATCTATGATAAAGTTGACATCACTGCCTTCAAGTACTTGCCTGTTGCACAGCTTTTTGGGAAGATTTACATCAAGTATATGAGACAGAATGTTGACCAGCTGAGTCGCATAGCACAATGCAGCACTTATTGTGTAAGCAGGGTTATTATGCTCCATGTCTAAAACAAACATAACAATCACACACAAAACAACTTTAATTTCAACCAAAATATTAATGAACCAAGATTTTATTATGATTTGTAATTTTGTCATTACATTAGTGAGGGTTAAGTTTTACTCCTTATTTAACAGATGCTCTACGGTCAGACATAAACAGTCCACCGTTTGTTTTCCTGCTGCATGGAATGTGACATAAGAAAATGGACCTAAACAGGCCCAGCATAAATTAAAGTATGAATTGCTTCCTTATTTAACAGATGCTCTACGGTCAGACATAAACAGTCCACCGTTTGTTTTCCTGCTGCGTGGAATGTGACATAAGAAAATGGACCTAAACAGGCCCAGCATAAATTAAAGTATGAATTGCCTGGACCTGATAATGTATTATCAGAACAATTAATGCCCAACCGAAAGGTCACCTCCTCAGAGAGCCATTCCCTGACTGCCCTGCAGAAACGTCACCCCTTCCTTTGTACCCCTGCCCTGCCCCATGATGCTGCTGGTTCCTTCCACAGCACCCACTCCATGTATGGTGCCTTTGATCATTTACTTGTTTCCTGCCCTTTTCCCCAGAGAAGGGCAAAGAGTCACACCTGTCTTGGTCACCTTTGTATCAAGCAGCACCCAGCACTGTGCATGACGCAAAGCACATGCTCACTAAATATTTGCTGAATGACTAAATGAACAATCCTTCTCCATCAAAGAGAAACTGCAGGGGCTCTAAAGGGTTTTTCTTTTAGGATATTTCAATCTCTGTTTAGGACTACTAAAAAAACATGTTACAAAGTTACATACTAAAAATGCAACTCAAGAGAATAATACATTTCTTTAAATAGTGAGGTCTTTTTATATAATTAAAGCAGTATTAACCCCTAAAAGGTGAAATAGCTAAAAAATAACCATACGTTTTCAGTTCATTAAGTGATGAATGGATAAGCAAAATGCAGTATATCCACACAATGGGATATTATTCAGCCATAAAAAAGGAATGAAATACTGATATATGCTATAATGTGGATGAACCGTGAAGCTGGGGAGAGGGGGAGAACGGAGGGTATGACATCTTCATGCCATGGAGTTTCCATTTGGAGTGATGAAAATGTTTTAGAACTACACAGGGTTGATGGTTGCACAATGCTGTGAATGTACAAAATGCCAATGAGTTGTTCACATTAAAAGTGTTAATTTTGTTATGTAAATTTTACCTCCATTAAAAAAATTATATATATTTGTAAGTTTTCAAAGAATATTTTGCTTCTCACCAGGCCCCTGCGTCGTTTTCTTCTCTTCCACCCAGTTGTAGTAGGCAGAGTAGTCCCCGTTATTAGGGAGGCTAATCCAAGGCCCTGTAATGCTAATGCTGGTATCTCCATTGTGATCGTCACAGACCCATCGTCCTGAAAGGTAAGTTGTCCTCCGGGCTTCGGCGAGCTTGCTCACGGTGCTGGAGGTCATGGCACTGTCACTCTCTGAAGACACATCTGCGGGATCTCTAAAAATCAGAAGACACATACGGATTTCCAGAGACTGGGTTTTTAAGGGTATGCTCTATACTTGCCAGATGTGCCAGAATACTGAAAGGTTGCACATGAGCACAGGAATTTAATTGGAATATATATTGATAAGTAATTGCTATCAGAGATGAAGATCAAACCAGTGGCACAGAAGCTCACATATGTGAAGAAGATGGCACTATGAGCGAGAGCCTACAATATTAAGTTCTCAAATTACTGAGCCTCAACACCCCTTTACAAGCTTAAAAAATTTTGAGGACCCCAAAGAACTTTTGTTTATGTGAGTTAGATTATTGATATTTACTATATTAGAAATTAAAACTGGGAAAAATTTAAAGAGTGAGTGAACAGGTTAACTCTCTTGCTTAAGCCATTAGCCATGTGACACCCTTCACTGCTGTGAAGTCATAACCCACCAACAAGGCCTTGACCAGATGTGTTCCCTGGACTTTGGACTTCCCAGCCTCTGAAATTGTTTCTTTATACATTACCCAATTTCAGATATTTCTGTTATAAGCAACAGAAACAGACTCATATGCTTACTAATGACAAATTACTTAGAAAGAGTCAGGTTTTCAAGTTGGAAGCAACAAAAAGATTTTTAGGTTTTTAGGAAGCCAACTTTGGCAACAGACCAAAGGACAGACTAAAGTAGAGGCAGGAAAGAGTAGTTACAAAAGTAGCCATAGTCCACTGACTGATTCCAGGGAAAGGTGCAGGAAAGTGAGAGCAGCCAGAAGAGACAGGAAAACGCTCAGCTAGCACAACCTGGTGGTTAGTGAAAGAGCAAACAAAAACCTTCATCAGCAGCAGCATCAGGGAAGTTTGAAAATATAGGAGTATTACAAGACAGACTGGGAGCCTGGAGGTGTGCTGTTTGGAAACTCTAATTTTCAAAAGCACCTAGGGTGACTATGATGAACAGCCAGGTGGGGGACCACTGTCTTGTCCATCCTTACTGACTCCTGAGGGTGTCCATGCACTACTGCCTAAGACTAAAATCACAGTATTCATAGCTTGGCAGCAGCTAATACAATAAATGACAGTGACCAGGAACAGGCTAAGTCAACATGTAGTGTCCACATGTAAGAGATCCTAAGCACTAGGTGTTTTCTTACATATTAACCCATGACTTCTCGAAGCATTTTTAAATCCCCATTTAATAGACAAGGAAATAAGACTTCGAGATCCAAGAAGGTGAATCACATTACACAACTAATAAACGACATCACCCATCAAATGGGTCTCAATCAGGAGTGTGAGAAGTTCCATTACCAGAAAAACCAATGACCCTAGAATGAGGCCCAATAAATGAGGTGCTGACATGATGAAAAACAGCATTTGGAACTTGATTTATTCCTAGAGTCAAAGACTTGCTTACTGTACCTCACACCAGTTTTTACTTCCTCAATTGGGAAAATGACAGAGGTGAGCTCCAATATATGGGATCGCCGAAGTTCTGCCAGACGCTCATAATGACTTTTTAAGTCAATGTTTTTTTTTTCTACCAGGTCACCAAGTTTGCGGTTGTGCCTCTGAATCTTCTCCTTTTTCTCTTGGTGCCGTTGTGCTCGACTGTAAAGCTTCTGATTCTTTTCCTTGGTTTTGAGAAGACCTTCAGAGTCTAAAATAAATAAACCACACCCAACAATTATGTCTGCAAATAGTTCCTGTGTACTGCAGAAGCCCACCTCAAAGTTTCCTCTGCTAGCTAAAATGAAAAGCAAAACCTCAATGAAACCAACTAATGTTCAATAATTGGAAATTTTGAGAGTTTAGTTCAGGTAGATACTACACATAAAGCAAAGATGACCACTACTAAAATGACTCTGGATTGCCACTTCCAATCATCATTATTAAGGAGTCACTCAATGACTATCGAGTTTAAGTTTAACATAAGCAGTTCCTTTCTTACAGTAAGCACCAAAGAATAGTCATGTTGGGCAGAAAAGATATCTAAGTCAATTTTGAAAAACTTACTGGTTATCTGATTTTCTTTAGAAACCTCTTATGTGTGCCTTGGGTTCCAATCAGAGAACCCAGGGACAATCTCACAGCAGGTGGTCATGCAGCTAAGGAGGATAGGCAACAGAAACAGCCCAAGAGATCTGAAAAGTCACAGTGGAGTGCGGCAGCAACCTGCGGATGACTGAGATATCTGGAACACATATGCCCAGCATTTTAAGTGCTGCAAGGGAAACAAAAGCCTGGCCACACAACCAGGAGAGGAGACACACACTTATCCCGTCAGATTGAGGTCCTCTGCAGAGCTCCTTCAGATCCTGGGTCCTGAGATCTGCTAGGGCTTTTGGACTGTAGCTGAACTTTGCTTGAATAACACAAACATGTTGTAAACTCTCAGAAAGACACCTAGGAATCACTTAGCAAGCTTATACTGAAGTTTAAAAGCAAGCTCATTATTTTTCTAGGAAAACCTCCTCTTGATACATTTTAAGCTAGTTTTTGACTTGTCCACTGCCTAATCAATCCCTTGATCGTCAATTCTATTAGATGTCTTACAATTCCCTGTATCTAGGCCTTTCTTTTCAATCCCACTACCACAATCTTAGTTAACATTCACCAAAACTCTGCCTATCCCCACCTTAGCTTAACTCCAAGTCTTCATGTCCTCTTTCACTCACTCAGTCTTTACAAACTATAGCCAGTGCTCAGTAGTTCTCCACTGCCCATCAAATACAGACCAAACTCTAGCCTCAAGGCCACCTCCAAACTGGTATGTTCCCCACAATACCCTTTTGTACACCAAGATGAAACCACTTAAATAGTTGGATGGATGGATGAATGAATGGACGGATGCTGAACTTTTCATAATTCCCTAAACGTTCATCCCCATACTGTTCAAATCAACGTCTCTCCAGGAATGCTCTCTATTTGCTCGTATTTTCCACTAGTCCAAATTTTACTCATTTGGCAAGACCCCCCTCCATATACACTCCCAGATCTTTTGCTCCTCAAAACTCTACAGTAATGTATTTGTGTGGACTCCTCCTAGGGCCTCTAGTTCTCTGTTCCTTACACCAGATCCCACTGAAGCCTTGTGGTCTCCTGACTAGAATGTAACAAGCATCTGATTTGGGTATGTGAACCCAAACCACCCTTTTTTACTGAGGACCACTGAGCCTAGATGTTTAGTTGCAGCCGTGAGATTTCTTACAGCTTTGTTTCTCCACAGATGCATATCTTTACTATTCCTGCTCAGTATGAATGTAATAAAGCTTCAGTCTCTTGGTTCCATCACATGCTTTCTTTCCAGCAAGCTCATTTATTTTCATGATCTCTACTGAGCTCTTTATTCGTGCTCAAATGGATCTACCTACCCATGGTCCCGAGTTATATAGTGGTCAGACTGTTTTCTTTAGGGCAGTTTCAAACTTAATATCACGACCCCTCATAGGTAACAGGAAATCACCATGGTCACACCATCTGCACCTGGGGATGCAGGTGCAATCGGAGTTGTCTTACTTCTGCCTCCCGGCAAATGTCAAAACGTTTGATGCTGGGCTGGCCCAAGGCTCACTCGGAAGAGTGTGGTGCTGATAATACCAAGGCCACGGGTTCAGATCCCATATAGGGATAGCTGGTTAGCTCACTGGGTAAGTGTGGTGCTGACAACACCAAGTCAAGGGTTAAGATCCCTTTACCAGTCATCATTAAAAAAAAAAAAAAAGTTTGATGCTATTTCTGTAATCTATTCTTGCTTCTTTGGATAAATAACTCTGCAGCACAGATCAATTCAATGCTGCAATTGCTATAATCTAACTTCCCTATCTATACTGTATAACATATCTATATATTATACTGTATCATAAAACCTTAAATCAAAAGATTCTGGAGAAATAATTCATCAGGCTCTACAGTTTATAATTTGTGCCCCTTCCTGAATACATGTGATATTTCAACAACAAAGTTAAAAAAAAAAAAAAATTACTGGGTAGCAAGCACTTAATCTGTGGGCTTGAAGCCAAGCATAAATTCTGGAATCCATTAACTCCTTTAAAACTGCTTGCAAAATTTTGAGTCTGGTTTACAGGATGGGAAGAACAAGACTGCATTTACGTTATAAACAGCAGTAGTTCCCAATCCTAGCAGGCCATCAGAAACACCCAGAGTAGTGCTACCCAAAGTGTGGCCTATGGATCTGGGCCCATCTGCAAACAGTTACCAGCCATGATGAGAGGAATACAAAATACAGAATAGCTATGTAGAAACTTTTTCCTTCTACATGGAAACTTAAACATTGCCATGACATTCAAGCATGTGGTCATTTTCCTAAGTCCAGGGTAGATCCTAGGATTCTCTCCAGATTTTAAAAAGGTCACCAGGTAACTCTGATGATCTGTTAGGGATGGAAACCACTGATATAGAGTCTATTGCTTTAGAGCCTTGTTTTTTATTTTCTGTGGCTGTTGTTTTTGTTTTGGGGGGTTAGGAATCTGTTAAAATGAGCTGATCAAAGCTTTAAACTTGCTCATCAGAGAAATGTACATGATCAGTTAATTTCAGAAGGTTCCCAGATGCCTGGTCTAAACACCATGGGAGGATGGGGAAAGAGAGTGAACCAATTTTAAGTAATGAGTTCTTGCACTGCTATTGAACAAGAGCTTTTGGAGAATGCATGCGAAATGGGGTAGATAATCGCCTGACTGTAGTTCTGAACACCTTTTCACCATGCTGCCCTGCTTCTCTAGTTTATTAATCCTGTGAAACTCCACGTGAGCACTTTATTAGAACATTCAAAGGAAGCTTTTACACCATTACATACCACTATAAAATACTTGCTTCTGAAAGCAATGAGTAGGCAAGAAAGGGATTCATAATGAGGTATTATAGTGACTCAATCTAAAGTTTAAACACTGATCTTCAAAAATAAATGTATCTAAGGATGTGCAGGATTTCTAAGAGGACTCTTTGACAACCACCTAGGATAAGTATGAAGTGTACAAATATAATGTAAAATTAATATAGATTAATATTAGTAGGAGACTAAGGGGAAAAAGCCAATATTCTGCGTTTCTAGAATGATCTAATAACAATTACAAGTGAGTACCAAGTTAGACTCTGAGATTCCTGTTAGCTAAGGCAAATGGGAACACACATTCTTTAACTTTTTCAATTGAGAAAGGTAGCAGATTTAAGGCCTCTATAATTGTGTTTATATATTTAAAAAATTCCTTATATAAATGTTTTACAAGGAGAAAGAAAGGCAAGTAGTAAACTTTTCCAAGTTTCTATTGCCCGTACCCCCTTCCTCTCTTTCTCTGTCTCTTTAGCTTATTAATCCCATGAAATTCCATATGGGCCCTTTATTAGGGCCAGCAGGAAGGGGGCAAATTACTTACTTTTCTTCATTTCCTCATTTCCTTTACATATTGTTTGTTTCAGTTGTTCAATCCTCATCTTGCAGGACATTATTTTCCATCTCTGAAAAAGATATGCAATAAATATCACAAACGTTGATCTCTTATGATTAATATGATTATCTATCTGGGCTCACTACTTATTTTCAGGTATACCTTAGAAAACATAATGGAGAAAAAAACAACATTGGGCCGGCCCGTGGCTCACTCGGGAGAGTGCGGTGCTGATAATACCAAGGCCACGGGTTCGGATCCCATATAGGGATGGCCGGTTAGCTCACTGGGTGAGCGTGGTGCTGACAACACCAAGTCAAGGGTTAAGATCCCCTTACCGGTCATCTTTAAAAAAAAAAAAAAAAAATTATATTTGTTACTGCTTTTATAATTATGGTACATTAAGAAAAAGAAAACAATGTTTTTTTGGATCAATGCAGAAGCCACTAGGAAACTGAGAAAGAAATTCACATAGTTCTTTTACCATGTGTCAGTGAGCACAGAGAAAAATGTAGAAGGACATTCTTTAAACCTGCTCTGTCAAGTACATACCTACCAGCCACATGTGACTATTTAAAACTCAATTAAAATTACATTAAAAAAAAAATTCAGTTCCTTACTCACACTACCCGAACGTCAAATGATCAACACCCCTCATGTCTAGAGGCTACTGTATTGGATGGCATAGACAGAACATTTGCATCAGCACAGAAAGCCCTATTGATGCACTGCTCCAAACTTCTAGTGCTGGTTACTGAGGAGACTATTAACATCCTTGTATTATCTCACAAAATAAGTGAATTTTACTTGCAAATTAAAAAAAACCACAACAACACAGAGGTTTTTTTTAAAAGCACATAACTCAAAGATTTCCTGAAAAGCCTCAGAAACAAGATGAAACACGAAAAGCCTCTTCACATTACCAGGATTTAGGAACTGCTTCCCCTAAAGTAATAAAGGATCAGAAAAAACAGGACTTACTAGTTAGGTAAAAACTGATTATTCTCTAATGTCTCTGTAAATGTGAATAATTAAAAGCTTCAAACAGTGTTCAAACGTTTACGGTGTTACACTTATCTAAAAAGTCAGATAGCACAAGATACAGACTAGATTACAGAGATGTTGCAGCAAGTAGAACTCTAACCCTTCTAATGGAGTCAGAGAGACTTTCGAAAACAGATTCATCAGTAATGAAGAGTTTGGAAATAAACTGGAAATGAGACATCTTCACTTTTAAAAGTAGTAGCCTTTAAGAATCAATATTGAAGTTTTTGACAGAAAAACTAGAAAACATTACAAAGACTGTAGAAAAATTTTCCACAGAACATATTTTGTTTACTATAACATTGAGAACCTAAGCAAAATTCACTTCTATCACAAATATTCTTTAGGTGTAATAAAAAAATTATGGATGGTGCTTACTATTTAAAAAAAAAAAATTAAACACTGCAGAAGAAAAAAAGGAAATGTGACTGTTAGCCTGACTCCTTCCCATTCCTCAGGGGTAACCTCTTAAAATTAAAGTTTCACGTGTATCTTTTCAGATATTTTAGAGTACACATATTTAAAATATATACTCACACAAATGAAATCATACTTTATCCGAGCCCACTTTGTTTTTCTCATTAAAAAATATCTTAGACATTTTTCCATATCAATACACGTAGACTGAACATTTGTTTAACAGCTACACAGAATCATAACTTATCTCATCCTGATTGATAAACATTTAGATTATTTATATATCAACTTGTCCACCAGTGCTGCAGATAATCCGCTTCTTTACCCATAAGTCTCTGCATCCATGCATATTTCCTTATGAGGAAAATTGCTGGATATACGATATGTGCTTTAAAAAATAACAACAAAAGACAACAACCACCACCAAATTGTCACCAAAATAAACGTGTTGATGGATACTTCCACCAACAGGGAGTAAAAGTGTATGGTGCTGTCAATCCAACTACTTATTTTCATGTTGTGCTCATTCTTTCCCAGTTTCATTAGTTGTTAATTGTACTTAGGGTCTTTAACATGCAGAACTTTTTAACTTTTATGTAATCTGTCAAAATGCTTTCCTCTATAGCTCATAAAGGTTCTCCCCACCCTAAAGTTACATAAATACTTATGTAACCTTATTTTCTTTTAATATTTTTATGAGTTCACTTCTTACGTTGAATCATTATTCAATCTGGGATGTGTGTTTATTATGAATAATTCTTGCAAAAAGGATAGCCCATTGTTTTCATTTTTCTACGTCAATACCAGACTTCACAATTATTCTTTATGATGGCTCCATAACTAATCGCCTCTACCCTGTTTTTGGTATGTAGATGAAATACTACAAATAATATATTTGAATAGAGAACTGCCAAAAATGATAAAAATAAATTTAAATTCAAAATGACTTTTTAAGCTCTAGCAACTTAAACACATGTAGCCTCAAGTATAAAAAATATTAATTTAAATACGTTTTACAGGGGGGAGAGGGAGGAGGGTGGGAGGTTTTGGTAATGGGCCACAATAATCAGCCACGTTGTATATTGACAAAATAAAATAAAATAAAATAAAACAAACAAATAAATATGTTTTACAACTTACCAACTGATCTGTTATCCATTTTCCTTCCATCGGGAGGTTTTGGTAATGGGCCACAATAATCAGCCACATTGTATATTGACAAAATAAAATAAAATAAAATAAAATAAAACAAACAAATAAATATGTTTTACAACTTACCAACTGATCTGTTATCCATTTTCCTTCCATCGCTTTTAACACTCTATATAGAAAACAGACAGAAAATAAATTCTTAATAAAATTTTGTGAAGCTCAAAAATGTAAAATCAACAACTTTTAAAAATAAATTCCTAGAAATACCAAAGTGGGATTTAGCATTTTAAATATTTTCCTGTTCTCAGCAATTTTTTTCACCTCCTTCCTTTCGCAATTTCTTTCTTTTTTTTGGCAGCTGGCTGGTTCAGGGAACTGAACCCTTGACCTTGGTGTTACAAGGCTGCACTCTAACCAGCTGAGCTAACCAGCCAGCCTTCCTTTTGCACTTCTAACACAACACTGCCAAGAGCCTTTCTATAAACATCCACAGTAAATTTCCACAATAGCCCTAGCCTTTGCCCTCAGTCATAATACTCTCCATCATTCATAATTAATAATAATTATTATAAGATAATTCACGATATAAAATACTATGGTTAGTTCCCAAAGAAATGCACAAAATCTTTTTTCTATGGGAAAAAATAAAGTTTCTGTGATCAAGTAAGTTAGAGAAATTGCTGAGTTAAATAAGTTTAAGCAGGTTTCTCTAATGCAGGATATTTTAGAAGATTTAATCTGCTCATGAATGTGCTTATCAGACCACTGCAGACTCTCTTGAGAAGCTCGGATCACACTGTGAGACTCACTGGCACAGCTATCAACTGTTTTCACCACAGGAGTGAGACCTCCAAGTTGGCATGGTTTGGGAAAACCTCAAGGAAGAGATGATCCCTAGAGAGTCCTGAGAGACAGGCAGGACTTGGATGGAGAAGAGGAAAGGCACTGAGGCAGACAAACTGTGAGTGAAGGCCCAGAGATGCAAACACCAGGGATGTGTCTGGACAACAGTGATGGGATCAGTTTGGAGGCAGAAGGTTCTCTAGGACAATTCTCAAACCCAGGCAGTGAAAGATTCATCAGGAGTGCTTGTTAATAACTCAGATTCCCTGTCCTCATCCCAGACCTACTGGATTGGAATACCTGAGGACAGGATTCCAAGAATATGCATTTTTAACCACTATCTTAGTTAATGAATTCTCACATAGATGATCTGCAGGTAACACTCTATGAAACACTGATACAGACAGAAAAATGGTAAATGGAAGCAGTAATGTCCCACATGAGCTACCAGCACTAATTTAGGTCTAATCAAGCCTACTGTCCTGGACCCATTTGCCTCACATCAATTATCAGGGGCAGGGTTTGACTCATCCATCCAAATACTCACTGAGTACCTACTGTGTACCAGGCACCACGTTTGAGTCCAATATTTTCTAGAAACTTGATAATATGTCCTCCTTTACTTCTCCAAATGCATTCATTTTCTACACTTTAAGAGACTGCACCCTAAACTCAATAAATTAGCAATCTGCACACCAAAGCAACAAATTAAAGTGGTGATGAGATGACCTCCACAAATTAAAAGGCAAAACAAAAAACTCACTCTTTTTGAAATTCTTCTTGCTTGATCTTAAGTCGGTTTAACCTTTCCTTCTTGTCAATAAACCTATAAGAAAAAAAATTCAATGTTTTCTTTAAATGTTCATTTAATTCAGTTCAATAAGACTGCAAATTCCCGAGAGCCAGTCATGTCTGCAGATTCACATGGAAATGTCACTGTCCTGAAAGTAAATACATTTCTCCTCAATGAGATGCATACAGCTGCTTACCATTTGGTTATTTTAAAACTAAGTTCAAATCCTCAACTTTAAAATTCTTTCCTGGGTTTATAAAATATGTCTATAGATCCCCCAGGTTAAATTATTTTCCAAAACAGGCACATCAGAACACTAAAGTGAATTTGAATTCAAGGAAATTAAGGCTTCCATTATAAAATAAATCTTAATTACTAAGCTTAATTTAATCCTGCCCTCTCCTATAAACTTGTTCCTTATAATTTTAAACTACAATTTTTTTCTCACTAACTTTATTGCTAGTCATTACAGGCTAACAATTTACTTACTAAAAGTTATCAAAAGTAAGGGACCGGCCCATGGCTCACTTGGGAGAGTGTGGTGCTGATAACACCAAGGCCCTGGATTGGGATCCCTATATAGGGATGGCTGGTTAGCTCACTTCGGAGATCATGGTGCTAACAACACCAAATCAAGGGATAAGATCCCCTTACCAGTCATCTTTTAAAAAATAAATAAATAAAAAATAAAAGTTATCAAAAGTAAGGGGTATCTTTTTTTATTTTTTGGTGGCTGGCCAGTACAGGGATTGAACCCTGGTCCTTGGTGTTATCTGTATCATCCTCTAACCAATAAAGCTAACTGGCCAGCCCCTGTTCCTTTTTAATGTAACCATATAAAAAGTTATAAATTTCCCTCTAAGCATTGCGTTAGCTACATCCTAAAAATTTTTGATATGTCTTTGTTATCATGTAGTTTGAAACTTCTAACTTTCCGTAAGACTCCTTCTTTGACCCACAGTTTATTTAGAAGTGTATTGTTTAATGTCCAGACATATGGACTTTTTTTTAGGTAACTTGTTTTCTAATTTAATTTTGATGGGGTCACAGAATATGCTCTGTGTGATTTCAGTCTTTTGACTTGACACTGTCTTAGGGCCTTGTATATGGTTTGCCTTGAAGAAGGATCCGTGTGTAGTGGAAAGAATGTGTACTCTACAGCTGTTGGGTATGGTGTTCTATAAATGTCAACTAGTTAAAAGTGGTTGACAGTGTCATTCAGATCTCCTAGATATGTGCTGTTCAATAGGGTAGCTACCAGTCACATGTGGCTACTGAGCACCTAAAATGTGGCTTGTTTTTTTAATAAGGATTTGGGGAAAAAAACTGTATGACTAACATCATGCAACTGATTATAAATGGTGGGAACAGGGGCCACTAACTACTTTCAAGGGAACAAGGATAATGCTACATGCTGCAGTAACATGGTATGAAGTCCAAGAATAGGCGTTTGGCTATCTCCTCAATTCCTAGCATAAAAGAAAACAATTTAACAGAACCACAGCAGCCCTAAAACAATACATAAAAAGAAGTCTCTCTAAAATACTATTTCTGTAACCCCATGTTTGAAACATACCCAAAGATTATCTACTTCTAAATGGAAGAAATAAAATGGTATAATCATGACCATAACATTTAATAGTCACTGCAAATGCACAATATATATTTAAGAAAAAAGCAAATTAGGCACTATTACATGTGATTGAATTATATACTTATAATGTGACAATTTAAATTAATTTAAATTAGTTTAAATTAAAAATTCAGTTCTCAGTTGCACTGACCACATTTCAACAGCCACACATGGCTTGGACAGCACAGATACAGTATATTTCCATTATTGCAGAAACTCCTATTAATGTCCATTAAGCTGGCAATGGCATGAAACAGTATTAGAAAACTCAGAAACCAATGTGGAATGTAGACAAACCCATAGATCTATCAGTTAACTTACCAGGCATTTACTATGCACCTGAACATGCAACAAAGCATCCTCCAGAATACTAAGAAATATAATTATACTGGTAAATTCTTCTTCAGCTAACTGTGTATTCTTGGACATATCACTTGTTATATGCTTTCATTTCCTCATATCAAAAATGAGAAACTAATGTGTTATTTACTTCTGCATCAATGAGACAACGTGGCGATTTATGTTCCGATAATCTGAAGGAAATGACAAACTCCCAAGACTCAAACCACGCTGAGGACCAACATGGAAGATAGAATCTTGCTTTTAGAGGCTACAAAAATATTCCTTTCAGATCTGTTGTAAAAATGCCACTTTGCACTAAAATAAATAAGGAAGACAGACAACTCTGTCCAGCTTTATGTTAAGCTGGTTGATTTTCTTGGGCTTTGCTAGAAAAAAACAAAGGAAACACTCCAAAAAAAAAAAAAAATCCCCTTAAAAATAAATATACAGGTGACAGAAGGAAGAATAAAAGATAATTCCTAGTATATCAAATACTACATGAGTCATCATGAAGGAGATTAAAAATAGGTGGTGTCAACAAAGCTAAACAGCAGATGATGGCAAGGAATGTGGCGGGGTCAGCATTTCCATTGCTCACTTGGTACACTCACCCATTCTCTGCATTCTCCATCCCACCACTCATGGAAACACATCAAAACTGCATTCCTCGAGTCTGCTTTCTCAATATGGTTTCCAAGAAGTGGAAAGACAGGCAGTCACCATATTAAAACCACACTTGGGGGCCAGCCCGTGGCTCACTTGGGAGAGTGTGGTGCTGATAACACCAAGGCCACGGGTTCAGATCCCTATATAGGGATGGCCGGTTAGCTCACTTGGGAGAACGTCGTGCTGACAACACCAAGTCAAGGGCTAAAATCCCCTTACCGGTCATCTTTTTAATTAAAAAAAAAAAAAAATTAAAACCACACTTGATAAAATTTATTATTTTTTTTTAAAGTGGGAAGGATCCATATTTTATATACAGTTTTTCGAGTTGGGTTTCTCACATAAAATACCTTGCATCTTTTTCCTTGCCAAAACATACTGATCTATCTCCTTCTTTAACAGGTACACAGCATTTCACTGAATGGACATCATATCATTTATTTACACAAACTCCTACTAATGAACAATGCTACTGTTTCCAAATTTCCACTTTTATCAGTAATGGTATAAATGAATAGCCTAGTGTACAAATCTTTACAAGCTTTTACGATTCTCTATGAGAAATTCCAATAAATAAACTGCTAGATCAAAGAATATTTACATGCAAAATTGAGTTATCATCAAATTTCCTCTAAAACATTTCATATAATTTACAACCCCACTAACAGTGGGTAACAGAATGCATTTTCTCATTCTCCCCAAACACTGGACTTTTTTTTCAGTCTTTGCTAATCTGATTGACCTCTGACCCCTCCCCCAAAAGATAGTTCATAATTCACTTATTTGCCTTTATTTCAGTTTTAGAAAGGTTGAACATCTTTTCATATCTTGTTGGCTACTTATTTTTCTTTTGTTACTTCCCTTCTCTGTCCTTTATCCATTTTTCTACAGATTTTTCTTTAAGGATTATTTATCAAGGAAATTAGCCATTTTTCTTTTATACATCTTGAAATTATTTTTTCTCAACCTCCTGTCCGGCTACTCATGTTTCTGCTCTACAGAATTTTCTGAACTTTTATGTAGGTGCATTTATCAATCTTCTTTGTTTAATGATTCTAGTTTTTGTGTAGTTTTTCTGAAAGGAATCTGCCAATGAACCTGTCCCAAGCATGGCTTAAAAGATGACCGGTAAGGGGATCTTAACCCTTGACTTGGTGTTGTCAGCACCACGCTCACCCAGTGAGCTAACCGGCCATCCCTATATGGGATCCGAACCCGGGGCCTTAGTGTTATCAGCACCGCACTCTCCCGAGTGAGCCACAGGCCGGCCCCAAAGCCCGGTCTTTAAAAAAAAAAAGTGAGCAACATGGTTAATTCTGTATTTAAGTAGAGATGGCTAAAGAACGAAATATTTCTTGAATAAGGATACTAAAATAGTAAGAATGACTAGCCATCAACTTTTTCTCCCTTAAATTCTTCCAACATACAAGGGTATGATATTTATAGGCAAATGAGATAAAAAATACAATCCTTATCAGGATAGTTCTTTTATCTTATGTTAGAATGTTTAGGATATTAGAAAATACAGTAAAAACATACTCCATTGGCAGGAATAAAGGTTAAAAGTCATTAATAGAAAATAGAAACAAAGCATTGTTCACTTGTAAAATGGGACTAATACTTAATGCACTTATCCTTGGTTACAAGGATTAAATAAGATAAATGTGAAAGTATCAGGTACAGATGCTTAGCATGTAACATGCTAATCTCCTATTTCTTCATTGTAATGAGTGATTTTATGCTTAATCTTACTATATATTAAACTGAACTACAGCATCAGACTGTGAGAAGAGAATGAGGAATTATGAAACTCGTGATAAGGCAATCCTGACAGCACCTGCTTCTTCTTCACATATTTAAAACAGTGTACTATAAAGTTATTTTACTATATAATTTAGATTAAGACAACCTTTAAAAATGAAAATAGAAAAGTTCATTTTTGTTAACAAGATAGTAAACAAACAGAAAAATAAAAGGGACAGTTGTAAAATCTATATTTTTCCATGGAGTAACTGAATAATCCTAACTTTGGATTTTAAAAAAGATAAATTTTACAGTTGTGAAGGAACAATATTCTGTGTATTGATGTGAAAATATGTTCAGATACATTAAATGCAAAAACAATCCTGCAAAATAGTAAGCTTTGTGTGATCCCATTTTGGCACAGATTAAGCATGGAAAAAGTAAAATATTGAGAACTATACCTCATCTATAACAGAGGTACCTCTATGTGGTGGGACTCCGAGAGACTTTTCCTTTACAGTTAATGTTTGAACTAAACTTTTTAATTTTAAATATCACATACTATTTAGCTTTCTAAAAGACATGTATTTTACATTCATGGTTTCATCAGTATAAAAATTCAAAATACCTGAATTCAACTATATCTTGTTTGAAGAAAAATATCCAAAATAAAAATGTTTTTAAAATTTTGGTGGGATGAAAGTTGTCACTGAGAGTTACTGTCTACCAAGTGAAGGACCCACAGAAGTGAACTCACAGGAGCCAGGATTCCATCGCTTATTTGAGGTAGGTCAGCAAAAGAGGAGCTCACAAATATCCGTCCCAAACAGACTTTGCTTATTAAAGAGAACGAAATATTCAGTTTCAAGAAAAAACTACAAATTCATCTGAAAAATATTTTAAAAGATTAAACCAGGGCTAAAGACTTTCACCTGGCTAACTGAAAGAGGATCGGTCTTACTAAAAAATACTCATTGTTCCAGTGTGTCAATGTCTGGGAGAGAAAAAAAATCCCACTCACTGAAATTTCACAATACCTTTCCCACAACTCTGAGCCTTAAAGCATCCTGCTCCTTTCTGGAAATTTCTAGAAGAAAACACACATTCCTTCCCAATCCTTACACAGCTCTCTGAAATGAACCATCACTGCTCTGCCACACTCAGGTAAGCACTAAGTCTGCAGCAAGTGTCTATTTCATTATTGCATCAACTTACTACCTTCCCTATCAACAGCAAGAGGCAAATCTCAGGATTATTTTTATAATCACATTTTATTTTCCATGAAGTATGTCTTTTGGCGTTTGAAACAGACTAGATTATGAGAATGCTTCTAAATTATGACAGGCTATGAAAATATCTAGTGTAAACATCCTGGGCATTGGAGAGATTCTTCCGAACGTTGGACCTGGGGATTATTAGAATCTGACAAGTGGTAGATGGCAGCCACATGGAGGTGAGAAAACCCAGGCATTCCAGGAATCTACATTCGGTGGAAGGGTGCATGGGAGGAACACTGCCTCTCTCAGCTCCATCCCAGCCCTTGGTTCATTAAAGTATGTATGACCCTCCAAGATATATCTCAATCTGTTTAATAAAATGGGATGTTTTCCTTTTCTGGTATTGTTACACACACTATAAAAAATATAGTTCAGATCTGGAAGTGAACTTAAGAATTAGCACAGCTCAGGAGTGTCAGTCACAACAATTCTGAGCCTCAGTTTCCTCATCTTTAAAACAGAATAATAATTCATGGGGTTGGGGCAGGGAACAAATGAGATAGTAAATGTGAAAGCCTTTTATAAATTCTAAAAGGATGATAAGAGTAGCCAGTGATACTGACTGAAAACAAAAGTTATATTTTCTTAGCAGATCCACATCCATTGGTGGGAATACTATCAATAAACTGCATTGGATGTGAACTGAGACCCTTCCTGAAGGACATAATCAAATAGCAGTAAGTTTGATAAACTCTTGTCTAAAAATGCATAGTCCAGCTACCTGTAGGGCTTTTGTTCTGCTGCGTGCAGTATGTAGAAATGAAATCTTAAGACAGTAGACTTTTATAGGCCACGGTGACTGACAACCAAAAAGAGACTATAGAGAGAAGAGAAATACCTAAAAGATATTTTTTGAACACTGGCTGTGCCTTGCCCTTGACATCTGCAGTAACTCTAGCTTTCTTCCTCATCCTTTATCCCACTGCTCAATTTATTTCCTGGTAAAAGTGTAATCGTATATTTTTAAAACTCATCAGTGAAGGTAATGCTGCATCATTCCTGAAAATGTACTTATAAAAGCAATATCCATAAACTCATAAAATGTGCCTCTCCTTTTAATCCACACTTGAAAATCACGGGTTCCTAAACCAGCAGGCAGATCTCCCTAGTCATCCTTTGATCATGTTCCCGGTCCTATTCATCTACCTATCATGAACTGGAAACTGTTTCTCCCCAGTTCTGAGGAGAAAGATTACTCCAACCTATTAGTTATCTATTGGGTAGCAGTGCTGTTTTTGGTGCCAGATAAATCTATAATCCAGACAATTATGTTCTTGTTAGAAGAGCTGTAACTTAAAAATGTCCAGCAGTACAAGATCCAAAGAAGACTGTGTTGTGGGTACTGCTTACTTAATATCATTCGCCTTCTTCATCCCTTAAGGAAACATACACGTTAAAAGGCAGATGAAAAGCAGAAAAGAAAGTGGTGTTGTTTTAGCACTGGGGGGCGAGGTGGAAGACAAGAAAAGAATGATGTGGATGAGGATACCGAAGTTATAAGGAAGTTTTCCCACCAAACTACAAGAAAAAAGTAATGGGTTTAGATATTTTTCAACCACTCTATGTATTTGTCAAACTCATATTGTCCACAAAGGTGTGTAAAGACACATGACCATAAGGAAGTTTTCCCACCAAACTACAAGAAAAAAGTAATGGGTTTAGATATTTTTCAACCAATCTATGTATTTGTCAAACTCATATTGTCCACAAAGGTGTGTAAAGACACATGACTCCTTCTTAGGAGTTGAAGGAACTAATTATTTTGAGGTATTTGGATTTATTTCTTTAATACCTAACTTTCCCTGAGCTGCTTAACCATTAAAACCTATATATTCTATTAATAAAACCTGAAAAAATATATTTACATTTTCAAAAATTTTAATATGTGTTATCACATTTAAAATCAACGTAGGCACAGCTAATGTGTCTAATTTACTGAAAAGATTCAGAAGTTAAACAAGGGTTTTTAAACTGTGCTGTAAAGCTCCATATTTTATTTGCAAGTATTTTCCCACAGTTAGTGAGTTTTTCAACGAAGCTAAATAGAAAAAGAGACTAAAAGCAAAAACAATACAAATTTTTTCATAAATAATGAAGACAGTAGGATATCCCACAATCACCCTTTGGCCCACGCAATTCGAGGCCTATTAGCAGTAAATCCTTCAGAGCAGAGACCTGCCTTTCTCCTCTCTAACTTGCCAGAATATTTTACAGATAATAGGACCCCATGAGAGCTCATTAAAAGTTATTTGGCTATTGGGACAGTGGTCTTAGATCTCAAGAGATTCTTTCATCCTACTGGCTATTTGGCACTGTTCTGGAAACAAAGGAAAGCTAACAAGCCTCTCTTCTTAAGGCACACATAGTTCATAAAAGGGAAAGATGGAGAGAGGTGAAGTTGGCTGAGCAAACCACAGTGGCAGTCCTGTTATGCCTGAACCCCAAAGTTTCTTTTTTATGTCTAAATTTTGAATGGTTCTAGTGTATGCTCTTCATTTTTCTGCATGGACAGGAAAAGAAATCCACCATAGCATATCCCTCTTCTAAAAATTTAATGCTCAGGGCCGAGCCCGTGGCGCACTCGGGAGAGTGCAGCGCTGGGAGCGCACGCTCCCGTTGCGGGTTCGGATCCTATATAGGGATGGCCGGTCGCTCACTGGCTGAGCGTGGGGAGGGCAACACCAAGCCAAGGGTTGCGTTCCCCTTACCGGTCACAAAAAGGACAAAAAAAAAAAAAGATTTAATGCTCAGATTTAGCAAAGAAATTTATTATGTAAGTTTTTAAAGTATATCGCCTTTTTTTTTTTTTTAAAAGATGACCGGTAAGGGGATCTCAACCCTTGGTTTGGTGTTGTCAGCACCACGCTCAGCCAGTGAGCCAACCGGCCATCCCTATATGGGATCCGAACCCACGGCCTTGGTGTTATCAGCATCACACTCTCCCGAGTGAGCCACGGGCTGGCCCCTAAAGTATATCGCCTTTGCCTTTCTTCAACAACAGGACCATGTGCCAGCCACCACTGCTGAGTAAGCACTGGCTATCTGATAGAACAAAACCAGAATTCATGCCTTCATAGAACTATGTCCTCGATGGAGATATCTTCCTTAAATAAACATTACACCTCATGTTTAGTAACAAAAGAAATAGAGTGTTGTGACAGCAAATAATGGGAGGAGAGATGAAGATGGGAACCTACCTCAGAAGGAAGGTCAGAGAAGGCCTCACTAAGAAAGTGACATTTAAGCTGAGCAGTAACAGACAAGATGCCAATCAGTAGAAAAAGTATTCCAGGCAGATGAAACAATAAGGGAAAAGGCCCAGTTGTGGAAAATTTTGTGTGTTTGAGGATTTGAGAGAAGGCCTGTGACTGGAGCAGTGAGTAAGACAAAGCATGACATGAGTTGATTTTTTGAGTATTTAATATATGCTAGACATCAGGCTAAGCATTTTAAATGTATGCTTTTGTGTAATTGCTGCCAGAAACCTATGAAGCTAGATACCACACCATTTTCAAAATAAAAAAAAACAAGCACAGGAGGTTAAGAAACTTGTTCAAAATCATACAGCAAGTAGTGGAGCTTGCATTCAATTCAATGCAGCCTGAATCCAAAGCCCATGTTTTTTGCTCAACCTTACAACCTTACAGTTAGAGAGGTAAGCAGTAGCCAAATCATATAGGGATTTATATGCCAGGGTTAGGAGCTTAGATTTTATTTTAAATGCAGTAGAAAGCCATTGAAAGATTTAAGCTAAACAGTGACATTATCTGATTTATATTTCTACTGTGACTGCTGTGTGGAGGCCAGAGGAAGGATGGACAGGAGTCGTCTCAATAAAAGAAAGGAAGTCACTAAGTAGTCAGGAGAGAAATGGTCATCTGGACTACAGATTGATTCAAAATATATTTTGGCGTCAGATTGAATTAGACTTGCCAATGATTTGAATGCTGGGAATAAGAGAAAAGGAAAAGTCTAGGATAACTCCTAGGTTCCTGGCTTTAGTAAGAAGTGGATCATGATGGATAATACTGAAATGGTCCAGGAACAGACTAACTTTGGGAAGAAGGGGTAGATTCATTTAATCAGAATCACTCAATAAATCCTTATTGACTTCCTACTATGTGAGAATACAACAGCGTACAAAACAGATTAAGTCTTCCCCCCATAGAGTTTATATCTGGAGTGGGGAGCAATTAGACAAATTACTATGTAAACCATCAGATGGTGATAAGTGCTATGGAAGAAAATAAAGCAAGTTAAGTAAGAGAGAGTTTACTATTTTAATTGTAGGGTCAGAAGGAGTCTCTCTAATGTATGAGCAGAGGTCTAATGGAAACAAAAAAGGTTGCCCCCGAAGATTTCTGGGAGAAGAGTTCCTGGCAATTTGAATATGAATGCAAAGCCCCTGAGGCAGGAGTGTGCCTTGTATGTTCAAGGACTGACAAGGCAGCCAAGGTGGTATAGAACAGATAAGAGAAAAAATAATAGATTAGGTCAGAGGAGGAATAGAAAATATAGAATTTTGGTTAAGGACTTTGTCTTTTACTCTAGGTAAAAGAGAAAACCTCTGGAAGATTTGAACAGAAGAATGGAGAAGAGGCATTACTCTGGCTGCAACATGGAAACTACAATGAAAGGGATGCAAGGGTGGAAGCAGATACAATAGGCAATACTCTGCAGGTAGATCAGACCAGGTGACGGTGAAAGGGTCAGATTTAGGATAGGTTTTGAAGAGTAGATAGGATTTGCTGATGAGATTACGTATGGTGGCTTAAAGGAGGAGTCAAGGAAGACTGGAAAGGCTTTTTGGCCTGAATGTAGAAGGTACAGATTAAGGTGGAAAATCAGGAGTTCAGTTTTCCATATTAAGATGGAGATACCTATTGTGAATTTAAATACAGATGTTGAATAGGCAGCTGTTTTCTGGATTTAGGAGAGATCTGATTTGGAGATACAAGTCTGGCAGTCTTTAGTATATAGATGGTATTTAAATCATGGAACTGGATCTAGAAAAAAAGCATAGATAGAAGAGGGTGCAGAACCGAACCCTTGATAAACACGATCAATTAGATATTTCCATCTCATACTTAATATTCTTATAATAAAACATCTGGTTTAATTTTTAAAGCTATCGCTTAATTACATTACCAGTTTCTAAAGTCATCAAGTGCATGGATGAGACACAGCAATGAACTAAAAAGATCTTGTCATACAAATGTCCTGAAGAAAGAAAGAAAAGAACTGCATCCATGATCACGGGAATACTAGGAACTCAAAACGTTCCCAGATATATAGGTTATACTGTCTAGTGGTTAAGCATGGGTATATGGGTTCAAGCTGTCTGGATTTTAATTCTGATCCCTACACTAAATGAATTAATACCTGAACTTTTGACCTTAAGAATTTATCTATCTTACTGACACTAGGTTGTTCAAACAAAACTTGGGAATGGGAGACTCCGCAGCTAATCACGTTAATTTTTCAATTATCTTAGCCAAGGGCTTGTCGCTCTCTGTTTAGATTTCAAAACGCAGCCAACACATGTTCCTAAATGCAATTCTCTTAAGGACTTATATCTTCCAGTCTGAATTTTAAAACAAAGCCAAAACACGTCCCCAGATCCCTCAGCATTCAAATAATCTTTGAAGGCAGGAAAGGAAAAAGGGAACAACCAGCTAGTCTTAGTTCACACTTTAGAGTAAGCACGTCAGATAACAAGGTCCACCTGAGGCTCAGACTACCGGGGCCCATTCTCTCTTAACCAGTTATCTGATTCTCTTCTGGTCTCTCCTTTGCAAAATGATTATGAATCATTCGAAGATAAAGGTTAAACCAACTTTTTGAATGGGAGTACAGTAGAGAGCTAGGAATCAAACTATATGGCAGCAACAGGAGAAGACTTCTCCAAATAGTCACCATCTATTCTTTTTTCCCCTAGTACCCTAGAGCACCGTGGTGTCAAACTCATCTCCGATGGGTGATGAGAAAAAGGCGACCTTCTCTCACCTGCCCCCACCCCCACCCCCCGTCCTCCAGCAGTAAAGCTCCGGCGCAGAGCAGATATTGTCCTTGTCTCCCCCTTCTCTCGCCGGGCTCCGGGACCCAGGTTCCAGCCTTTGGTCTCCTGGCCAGAGGATACACCGAAAAAGAAACAACAGGGCCGTGGCGGCCGCCGTACCTCTCCCGGTCGCGGCCGTCGAAGTAAACGAAATCGCCGTTCTGGACGCACTTGGCGCAGGTCAGCCGTCGGCGGGTGGTGTTGCACAGCGGACAGCGCTCGACCGCCACGTACAGCCCCTCCGCGTCGTCCACGGAGTCCTCCAGGTCCCGGGTGAGTGGCCGGGGCCCGCAGCCAGGAGCCTCCGGCGCCCGGGCTTCCTTCCCACTGGGAGACGCCATGATGGCCTGAGAGCTCAGCCAGTCACGTGGGACTTTGTTTTCAACCAGATGCATCCTGGGCAAGGAGGAGGGGCGTGGGAAGGCGCCGCGTGGGGAGGGCGGGGGATCCCAGCGAGCTCCCGGCGCAGCCTCCCGGAACCCTCCGCCGCGGTAGGCGCCTGTCCCCCGCGCTGTCGCCTCTCCTGTCTGCGGAGGGGCGGCCGGTCCCGCAGCAGGGAAAATTAAAGGGGCGGGTCTGCCAAACAAAATGTCATCATCCGCTGGATCAGGCCAACGCTACGAGTTAACGCCTCAAACTTGTGCAAAAATAGAAATACAATGCCCTAAGGATTCTGGAAAAACCAAATGGGAACAAAATGAGGAAGTTTAATTCGCTATGGATGCTTTTAAATTTGGCTGAAACTACAGCAAACAAAGTTGGGTGAGGGGCTGGGTCTTCGAAATAGGTTGTTTTGGCTCTCCCATCTTACAGCTGTGTGACTTGGGACCAGTTCTTTAACCTCTCTGTGCCTGTTTTCTCATGTTAAATGTATACAATTACAGTACCTCCCTAACGCCGTAAGTACGTTTAATATTAATCTAATACTTTACCCATAGTAACCTGCGAAAACAACTATAGTGAACGTGCAAAGTTGTATCTTTCTGAAAAGCGAATCTTAATTAGAGGCCAACGTCTCTTCCCTATTTGGGGCCATGCGCTAAGAGAATTTGAACTAGGTGGATGGTTAGGGTTTTCCTGCAAGTTTCCTGGTGACAGAGGTGGAGGGTGGGGAGGGGGGACAGAGAAATGTGTGGGCTGGGAATATCATCTCAGAGTAATTAGTGTTTGATATGCCTCTAAACTACAGAAGGAAAAGAGAAAAGTGGCTTTGTAGGTCAAATTATTTAGATCAGTGATTCTCAAGGATTATTTTAGCGGGCTAGTCATTGATGACTGTCCCGAATTCTCTCTCTAGCCGGGACTTCTCTCCCAAGTTCCAAACTAGAGATTCATAACTGCCTGCTAGGTATCAAGTGATGTTCCGCCGCCACCGCCAACTCAGCATGTCAGAAACTGAACTTCCCTCCGCACAAATCTTTTTCCTTACCTTTGTGAAGGACACAATAACTAACCACTTTGGGCCAAGAGCCACGAGTCATGTTAGCTCTCTTAACCGCCACGTCTCCACTGTCAAATGCTAGTGATTCTACAACCTAATTAAATCTTGAGCCTGAGCCCTTTGCTCCTCTTAGTTTTTATCCAGTATGTTTTTTTTTTTTTTTTCCTTTTTGTCTCTTTTTTACTGACCGGTAACGGCATCGCAACCCTCGGTGTCGCACCTGTACCGGGGACCGGCAACGGGATCACAACCCTCGGTGTTGCGCCCGCACCGCGCTCAGCCAGTGAGCGGGAACCGGTCTCCACATGGGATCCAGTATGTTTTAATTATATAGGATTATAAAAGTAAGCAAAAATTCCCTATATTGTTTTTTTGAAAAAGAGCTTACACTAAACCTGAAGTGTTCCTGAAAGTTTATTTTTAAGAGAAATCATTTTCTCTGATCATTTCAAACAAAAGGTTTTTTTTTTTTAAGTTTCAGAGTTTTCATGTTTCATTTGTATTGATAGGATTCTTCAACTTCTTTTACTTAATGGTCAGGATCATCTGTTCAATGTTTTAAAAGGCAAAATATAGACAAATTAATTCCTATCCTGCTAGATGACATTACAGATAATATCTAGATTATGCTGTTGAGATTTTCATGTATTGCTATGTATTTTCAAAGAACACATGTTAATGTATTACCTATTTAACAAGAACAGAGAATTGACTTTTAATGATACTACAATATCATTCTGGCAAGGCTCTAAATCCCTCAAATTCTTAAGTTTACCTGTTCAGTTTTTAAAATAACTTACAAGAGTAATTTTGAATAAGAAGTTTTCTTCATTTCTTAGGCAAAGCTATTTACATAGAATCATGCTTTAATAAGTAAAAATATACTTTGGAACATCTACAGATAAAGGTAGAAGAATCCAGCTGTTTCTGTGCTGGGCTTATGCACATATTCAAACCATTATTCTGTGAGATGTTGAATGATACACTCAGGTTTTTTTAAAACCCTTTAGAATAGGATAGATGTTTTCAAATGCTTCATAGATCTCAGAACGTTCTTTGGCACCTATAAAGAAATCCAAGTTTAAATAATCTTTACTATAAAGACAATTTTATTTATTAAAAAATACCAAAATTCTCTTGGCACTAAAATTTCATTGTGTCATCTCCAATTACTTTTAATATAATGACATCTGTTTAGCTATACCCGAGAAGTGGCCTTTATTCCACATAAAGAAAATGATTTGGGCCAGCCTCGTGGCTCACTCGGGAGAGTGTGGTGCTGATAACACCAAGGCCACAGGTTCGGATCCCATATAGGGATGGCCGGTTCACTCACTTAGGAGAGCGTGGTGCTGACAACACCAAGTCAAGGGTTAAGATTCCCTTACCGGTCATCTTTTAGAAAAAAAAAAAAAAAAAATGATTTGGTGACTACAGCCATATTCCCACAAAACACATACCTTAGGGCAGAATTTTCTAGTACTTCCACTATGTGGGTGTCGTCTTTAGCCACACAGTGCTCAGCATGGACTATGAAATTTTCTCTTAAGTGTGCCATGAACATGACTCCAGAGTAACTTCAGCACCTGTGGGCATTTAGCTACCAGCAAAATCCACTTATCTCTAGTTAACATCTTGATTGCATAATATTGAGACAAACTGAATTTATTCTAGAGTTTTAAATTTCAGAGTATAGGAAAGAATTATTAGAGGGAAAAAACTGTACCATCGTCACCCTTACAGTCTTATAACTAAAGATCCCTGGAAACTTAACATAACTGTTCTAGGACTTACAGGGGTAAAACATGAATTAGACTCGGTCTCCACCCTTGAGAAATATTATGGGTCAGTCCGTACTCTTATCAACCACCACCATCCTACCTCCACCTTCAAAATTGGGCAGACAGGCTGGCCAGATAGCTCAGTTGGTTAGAGAACAGTGTCTTAACACCAAGGTTAAGGTATCAGATCCTCTTGCCAGCCAGCCAGCCAAAAAAAAAAAAAAAAAAAAAAAAAAACTACCAAAAAGTAGGCAGGCACATTGTGTCAAGGGTTATGACTGGTACTACTTATGTTTACATGGAGCTTCAGCTAATCAGGAAATTGTTATTTGATATTTTTGTGGGCTGGAGGCAAGGAAAATAGCTTACGTTGATACAGACTCTTCCTTAAGAACTATAAAGTTGGAGAGGAGGACGGCTTCAGTAAGAGAGCAGAAATAATCTGAGAAGCGGTTATTTGGTTTAATTACAAGACTAATGAGAGGGAATTACCGAAAAGGGGATCAACAAATTTAAGTAGGTAGATATCAGGATTCAGGATCAAGGATGAGCTGTAATATATATATTTAAAAATGGAAAATAAGTAAGAGCAAGACTGGAGAAGTTAGAACCCTGTTAGATTGCTGGTGGGAATGTAAAATGGTTCAGCTGCTGTGGAAAACAGTTTGGTGGTTCTTCAAAAAATTAAAGAATTACCACATGACCTAGCATTTCTACCCCTGGGTAAATACCCCCCAAATTGAAAACAGGTACTAAAACAAACAACACTAACTTTCATTGCTACTCACAATAGCCAAAAGGGGGAAACAGCCTAAATTCCCATCGACAGATAAATAGATAAAAATTTATAGTGTATGCACACAACAAAATATTACTCAACTATAAAAAGGAATGAAGTACTGACACATTCTATAATATGCATGAACTTCAAAAACATGCTAAGTGAAAGAAGCCAGACACAGAAGGTCACATATTATACGATTCTATTCATATGAAACATCCACAATAGATAAATCCACAGAGACAATGCAGGTTGGTGGTTGCTAGGGGCTGGGGGTAGAGGGTAATTGGAGGAAACTGTTTAATGGAAAGGGTTCAGAACAAGACAGAGGTGGCACACAACAACATTCACGATGCACAGCGCTGTGAATGTACTAAAGGCCACTGAACTGTTCACTTGAAAATAGTTAAGTTTTAATTGAATTCCACCTCCAATTAAGAAAAAATATAGAATCAAGGATGAAATTCTTATAATTTTTTTTTTTGAGAGGTAAGGGCAAAAAGTTACTTACTCATTGCCAAGGAGTTAACTATCTGTGGGTCTCCACCCTCAAAGATGTGGGATGGGGAGGATGGTGTTACTGACATTCACCGAAGAACAGAGTGTCCAGGTTCAGCATTTTGGGTAACCACATAATTTGTTTTCCATAACACTTAAAAAAAAATCCTACTTAAGGGTATTGCATTCAAGCACGTAGTATACCATCTGGAGTCCCCTGGGGAGCAGAAAACACCCATGGCTCAAGAGGACATTGAGAGTGATCATTATTTTATATCATGGAAAAACAACTTTAGACACAAGGGCTCTAGGGGAATTATCTCGTACAATTTCCTCATTCCATAGATGGGGAAAATGAGGCCCAAGAAATTGAAGTTACCTGAATAATAAAGTAGCAGCCGTGGGAGAGGAGCTCATGTTTCCAGTGTTCCTTCCTTTATACCAAAGCCATCAAATAAACATTGCCAGTGTTTAACTGGGTGTCAAAATGAGGGGATTTTGAGGGGATTTAGTCAATTTAGTCAAACATTTCCTCACTGAAATATTGGTATCAAAACTTTTTAAGGAAACCTATATTAACCCCATAGTCCTATTAATAAATCAATAATTAGAAACTCCAGTTTGTAGCACCAGACTCCAATTAGATGATCTTGTCTCTTAGGCAACTTACCATTCCTTTTCTTCAGACTGTGATGACTGCCACATTGGGGAATAAACACCATTCCTAACCTTGGTGACTGAGGTGGAAATTCTGTGGCTGGTACACTGGAGAAAGGACTGGCTTTGAGATCAAACAGTATGGGCTCAATTCCCAGCTATAGCACTAACCAGCTTTGAAATAACAGGCAAATTATTTAACCTCTGAGTTTTAGTTCCTTAGCTATAAAATAAAGACACTAGACCTTCTCATAGAATTGTGATAAGGGTTATGTGAGCTAACGTTTGTGGGAAGTCTTTTGTAAAACATAACGTTTTATAAGATTGATGTATTTTACTGTCCTAGAAGAATATACTTCAGGATTAGGAATGTTGGAAGTACACGTGGCTTATCATTTGGTTCTGCAAGAGCCAGTGTCATATAATTTGTCTCTGTCTCCTTCACCAGAGCTGGATTCCTGCCAAATGGGGAATATGTTATATTTGTCTCAGCACCTCACCAGCGTATATACCTGGTAGGCACCCACAATTTATTAAATGTCTGTCATTTGTCAATAAGGTTTGTAAGCTCATCCCTGCTCCTCAGCCCAAATATCTATTTCCAATTCTACTTGGGTTTTCCAATTCTGTTCTTACACCAAGTCATAACTACACATCTCATTTTCCCAAGTGATGCCACGTTGTATGCACACAAATCAAAAATCTTACAAATTAAAAAAAAAAAAAAAACAGCCCTAAATCCCTCAAGGTATTCATTTCACAGCATATACTAACTTGCTGTTAGTGGGGGATTACAGTAATGGTTGACAGGGGTATTCTGTTCTCTCTCTGGCCCACTCACTAACCTGTCTTTCCATTTTTCTGCTGCCCTCTGACCTACTCCTTCCCCAAAACCACGGATGTTGAGCTGACTGAGGGGAACCCCTCAGTAACTGTGACCCAGCTTCTCAGTCCTTTATGCTAGAGAAAAATAAGTAAATGTGAACATTTTACTAAAGCTCCATTAGACTTCATATTCCTATCACCAGGGCAAGGCATCACAGCAAAATTCCAGTCTTTTTTCAATGACAGGGAAAAAAGCAGGAGAATCGGTTTTCACTGAGATAATACTAGCTAATGTTTATACCGTGCTTACCATGTGCTAAGCATTGTTGTCTGCTCCACACAACATTTAGGAGGTGGTTTCTATAGCCACCTGCATTGTACATGTATGGAAACCAAGGGGGAGAACTTAAAATCACCCAAGGTCACACAGCCAATAACTAGTAGAGCTTGGATTCAAACTGGACAGTTGGTCTTCAGAATCCATCCCCGTAGCCCCACACCTGCTGATTCTCACCTTCAAGAGGGTATTTATCATTCCTTCAGCTGACAAGAATTAGGAGGAAGGTGCACAGGAGACCACACAGGTGTCCTCACAGACATCTAGATCGCTGGGGGACAGGGCAGTACAGCGAAGACGATGTGCTCTGGGCCAGACTGCTTATGTCCTCACCATGCTGCAGCACATACAGCTGTTGGACACTATTAAGGTTACTAAGCCTCTCCATTGTCCTCATTTTACAGGTGAGGAGACTGAGATATAAAGAACTTCACAGAGTTAACTAGACCCCGTGTAAAAGTTAACACTCATTATTATGCCTGACCTTAGAAGTGAAAGTTAACCTATTTGCTGTTTGTTGTATATTATTCCAGCAGAGCCTAGCTATACTATTAATTTTACTGTGGTTTGAGGAAAAACATGAATTCTAAATGTCACACCAGCCACAGAAAACAAGCATGTCCTGGAGAAAACAAGCACCTCCCGGGGAAAACAGTGTAAGCTCGGCCCAGATCTCATTGCTTTCTGCTGTCAGGGACCATGACAAAGTAGGAAAGCAGGGCCTCTTTGTCCTCAGCTCACTTAACTATAATGAGGACATTCAGATGTAGCCTTGGACATGATGGCTGCAGCTTTGGCACCTCAGGGGAGTATGACAATTTTACATGGATATTTTCAAAGACCCTGCAAATGGCCTGTGATATAGTGGTTTTAAGTTGCCACACATTAGTACTATGTACGTTGGTGTTCTGTGCTCCCTACCTGAAGAGCTGCAATCCATAATTTTCTAGAAGCAAAACTCAAAATGCATTTGTAACTTCAACACTTTACCATTTTCTAGGCAAAACTTATTAAACATATGAGCCTCTAGGAGTTCACTGAACACCCTACTCAAGCCTCCCCAGCTTCAGTCTAGAGGCAAGGCTAAAAGGAAACTGCCTTGGTCCCTTTTCCCTACGTGTTCACTACAAATTGGGTTCTTGAGTTTTTAATCCCTTTGCAGGTAAAAAGTATCTAGGAAGATTCGTGTTATTTTTAAATTCTATTTTAACGCGAATTTTTTGAGGTACCCTAGTATAAACAGATTTGGATTTCAGTTAATACATTTTATTCCCTCCTGCACAAAAGTGATGATCTACATCTTTCAAGATGAAGAAATTTATATTTACCTATTCTGTGTGCTTAACACAAATACTAAGGAAAATGTATTTCCTGTTAATGACAATCCTTTACTTTTGTGATTTGAAACTTCTAGCATTTGTGTACATGTTTTTGTTTGTTTGTTTAAATTTGGGGTAAGTGTGGAAGCTGATCTGAATTAAGGGTATTTAAAGAAATCTATAATAGGAACTTAGCCTGTACTTGGCAATTAGCACTTTTAATAAGATTGATTTGTAATGAGATATAATATATGAAAAAAATCCTTCCAAAGGTCTTGAAAAGTTTGCTCCCTTAAGTAGGGTATGTTTGGGGCCGAGCCCGTGGCGCACTTGGGAGAGTGCGGCGCTGGGAGCGCAGCGACGCTCCCGCCTTGGGTTCGGATCCTATATAGGAATGGCCGGTGCACTCACTGGCTGAGCACGGTGCAGGCAACACCACACCAAGGGTTGTGATCCCCTTACCAGTCACGAAAAAGACAAAAAAAAAAAGTAGGGTATGTTTGCCTCCAATAGCTACGCTATTCAGTTTCCTCAGCAGCTCTCCCCGCTTTCTCTAGGACATATAGAAGTAAACTTTATGTCAGTCTCTAGGGGGGTCTTAATTACTCCAGACTCTAAATTGGTAGCATCAGAGGAACTGTAGCTTTGCTGTATTCAAAGGGCTCTTGAATTCCAAACAGACTTTCCTCACTTTGAAGACGCAGTTATTTCTTACAGAAAAGCAAACTATGAAACTTTACTGAGAGTTATAAAAGAACACTTAAAAACAGACATTCCATTCTGCTGGATGCTGAGTGATAATTCTTTTTAAATTAAGTCAGGTGATGCAAAAGTCTTTTTTTTTTTTTTTAGATGAAGCAAGATTTTATAAAATCTTAAAATTTGGAAGAATATTCAAGAGGAGCTAAGAAACATAAGAGAAATAATGAGGGAAAACTGAAATATCAGCCATAAGAAATAGAAACCAATTAAGGCTACAATAGTATAAATGAAATAGGATTATAATAGCATAATCCCGGAGCAAAGGAAGAACTGGAGAACAGACCCAGATATAAAAATAAAGGTCAAAACAGTCATCACAAATTAATGAGGAAAAGAACACAGTAATGTTAAGTAGGCTGGCTAGTAGCTATATGGGAGTGAGGCAGGGAGATCAATTTGGCTCATACCATATGAATCTGGCATTCATTTTAGTAGAGAAGAAGAAGATGTAAAAAGTCAGACAAACCTAGACAAAAAGAGCAAACTTCAGGAGAATGAGGTGGAAAAGAGTTTCAGCCATTTCCTTCAAGAATTTTTAAAAACCTTCTTTATGTAAAAATTAGTAACAAGTCAACTTGAAAAACTCACAAATATAGCAAAGAGTAATTATCTAATATTTTGGCGAGCTTATACAAATTCCTAGGAAAAAAACAATAAAAACTAAGTAGTCAATAAGTCAAGTTATGTACACACTATTTACAAAAGATAAAATGTTATTTATTGGATCTGTTGAAAAGTGATAGATTTCTATTTCTGATTACCTGTGAGGTTAGAGCAGTGAGATAATTTTCACTACAGTTAAAAAGTTTCCTTTTGTACTGTTTTGTTTTATTTATTTATCTGTCTTAAAAGATGACCGGTAAGGGGCTCTTAACTCTTGACTTGGTGTTGTCAGCACCACGCTCAGCCAGTGAGCAAACCGGCCATCCCTATATGGGATCCGAATCCATGGCCTTGGTGTTATCAGCACCACACTCTCCCGAGTGAGCCACGGGCTGGCCCTGTACTGTTCTGTTTTAAACACTGCTGAGGATTTGGTAAAAGATATTTAGATACATTGCTGGTAGGAATGTATAGTATGGGAGAACTGTATTGTAAATCCCTTTGAAAGAATTATGCAATTTGTACCAAGAATCTTAAAAATGGTCATATTCTTAAACAAAAGTTCCATTTCTGAGTGTCTAGACCATTCTCCACACACAAAAATAGCCAAATGTTTGTGCCATTTATAAGGAGCAAACAAAGAAGGAACATTTGAATATCTGACAATGGGAGAATAAGTGATTCCAAAATACTTGAGAACTCGTCAGGAAATGTAGGCCTGCTGGCCAAAGCCAGACTGCTGCCTGTTTGTTAGCTTGGGAGCTAAGAATGTTTTTTGTTTGTTTTTTAATTTAAATGGTTGTGGGGGGAGGGGAAGAATCAAAAGAATAATATAAACATGACGCACATAAATTACGTGAGTGACATGGAATTCACATTTCAGAGCCCATTCCTTTATGTAACATCTACAGCTGCTTTAGCACTACAGTGGCAGAGGTTCAGTAGTTCCAACAGACCCTATAGCCCAGAAAACCTAAAATATTTCATTTTTGGCCCTTTATACAAAAAAGTTTGCTGACCCCTGTGTTAGAACATTGGGCAGCCATTAATAGCCTTCATGAAGAAGAGTTTATAACAATGACTTAAGCTGTATATAATGGTTAATAAAAAGACAGGATGCAAAGATGAATATACATATCAAAATGACATAAAAACATTAAAAAAGTATTGTTTTAGGGACCCATGGGGGAAGTTATATTCTACTTTTCATTTTTCCAGATATCCTATAATAGCAGTAACAGTGAACAGAGCTATTTAAGAGGAAAAACAAAGCATACGCATAGCTATTGAATGATGTGAAAGTCAGGATATAATCTTAGAATTTACCTGTCAACACAACTTTTCCAGATACAAAGATAAGCAACACGATTCGTGGTTTTACCATTCTATAAATAAGGCCAGGAAACAGTTCAGGTTCATAACTGTTAAGACATAAAAGGAAAAAGTTACAAATAGCACTATTCAACTACTTTACCATAAAGTAGTACTTTACCATATTCAAGACCCAGCATTTAAAGTGCATATAAGGCAATTGTAAATAAGTTAGCTATTTTATCAAAAACCTTTTGGCTATCTCGATGAAAGTAGAGTCTTGAGTGTCTTAGGTAATTTCTTTCTTTTTTCTTCCTTTTTGTCTTTTTTACTGACCGGTAACAGGATCGCAACCCTTGGTGTCGCGCCCGC
>NW_007727498.1:200335-203902 GCF_000696425.1 Galeopterus variegatus | reverse complement strand
GTAGGGGATCTCAACCCTTGGCTTGGTGTTGTCAGCACCACGCTCAGCCAGTGAGCAAACTGGACATCCCTATATGGGATCCGAACCCGCGGCCTTGGTGTTATCAGCACCGCACTCTACCGAGTGAGCCACAGGCCGGCCTTTGACTCATTCTTAAGTCTCGCCTTAAATGTCACTTCCCCCAGGAAGTCTTCCTTGACGTCCACCCACCCCTAATTACATTAAGTACCCAGCTTTTTTTTTTTTTTTTTTTTTTTAAAAGATGACCGGTAAGGGGATCTCAACCCTTGGCTTGGTGTTGTCAGCACCACGCTCAGCCAGTGAGCAAACTGGCCATCCCTATATGGGATCCGAACCCGCGGCCTTGGTGTTATCAGCACCGCACTCTACCGAGTGAGCCACAGGCCGGCCTTTGACTCATTCCTAAGTCTCGCCTTAAATGTCACTTCCCCCAGGAAGTCTTCCTTGACGTCCACCCACCCCTAATTACATTAAGTACCCAGCTTTTTTTTTTTTTTTTTTTTTTTAAAAGATGACCGGTAAGGGGATCTCAACCCTTGGCTTGGTGTTGTCAGCACCACGCTCAGCCAGTGAGCAAACTGGCCATCCCTATATGGGATCCGAACCCGCGGCCTTGGTGTTATCAGCACCACACTCTACCGAGTGAGCCACGGGCCGGCCCCAAGTACCCAGCTTTATGGTTCCTTAGCACCCTGAGGTGCCTTAACTTCATAGTTACCATACTTCATTACTATCACTGACTTGCCTGTTTCCTGTTAGATAGTGAACTCTGTGTGAGCAAGAGACTATGGCTATATTGTTTGCCATTGTCACCCTAGCATCTGCTACATGGTAGTCACCTAGATTTCATTCATTTAATAAGTATTTATTATCAGGATATATGAATTAAAAATTGAATGGAAGAGGGAAAAATGCTCAGGGAAAACTGTGAAGATGATTATGGCATAGAATGACTGATGGAGAAGGGGGCCAGTAACAAAAAGTATTATTAGATGTTGAAACGCAAATTTGCAGAACCTGGGGAATTAAATGAACTTGAGGTTTTAACACAAGACAAACTTGACCTAATAATTATAACTGATGTATGCCATGGTCCCCCTACAGAGCTATAGGCAATTAGAGGCCTCATTTTAAAGATACAAATCTATTGAGAAAGAGGTGTTTTTAATGTCCCCAGGGTCAAGAATACACAGGGTTCCACTGGAGTTGGAACCCATAACCTGAGGCTGAAGCCTGGATGGAGAACATTTGGGGGAAGAAGGAATGAGACTAGAAATAGACAGTTATAGGAATACCAAGCACACTCTGGGGCCAAATAAAAAAAGACGAACGAGATCATAAAACTGGCCAAAAGGAAGACAGAGCATGGATGCGCCTACTTTAAGTGGCTAAAAGTGCACCTGAGGACTTCTAACTCTGCCCTACTGGCAGTTTTATCTTTCCGAAGGTACAACTAGTGACAAGGGGCACTCCTACTGTAGACTTAACATCTGCTCTGCAAGGAAGACACTGTTGGTGAAAAAGAAATGAAGGCAAACTTGGGAGGAACTGCACACATCATTTTAGAGCCCTAAATGTCCAGAAAGGGGAACACCGAGTCTAATGTAGACACGTACCTTGGAGTTCAGGCAGAGCTTTTTAGTATGCCCAGAAAAAGTTGGTTCAGAGAAAGACAGGCTGGAGGCCCATGACTTGAGAGTGTGGAAGGTAAGAGGGCTCAAGTGTTGAGATAAACTATTAAAAATGAAGGTTTTATTAGGAATCTACCAATTATCCCAAGATTGAAGAAAGGTAAAGATACCTAAATAGGCAGTGTGTCTTGCATGGTCATGTGGGGGCGAGGAAACTTCATGGAGAGCTCAGATTTTTAAAAAACAGGGTATACTATAGGCACTCGGTAAGCATACATTGAAAAAAAACTGATGCAGGCTGGCCGCTTAGCTCAGTTGGTTAGAGCACAATGTTATAACACCAAGGTCAAGGGTTCATATCCCTATACTGGCCAGTCGCCAAAAAAAGAAAAAACTGATGCAGAACAGAAAAATACATTCAAGAGAAAAAGAAACATTGCCTGATGCATATTATAAAAGCTAAATCTCAGAAATGAACTAAAGAAATGTTAATGTTAAGAAAAAAAGCAATTTTAAACTTCTGTTCAGATCATGTCTAAAAGGAAGCTAATATACGTTAGAGAAAGCACAGCTATATGATCCCTATCCAGTCTATTAAACAGAATGAGTGCTTGATGGCAAAGAGAAGGTAAAACATTGGAATGAAAGGACTTAAGTTCAAGCTTGAACAAGAGAATTTAAGAGCCTCTGATTCCAAACCAGGTCAGGTGCCTTGGCCCAGGTGTATAGCTGAGGGTGGAGGGACTTGCTCACCTCCATCTCTGCTCTGAGGGCCTGAGCTTGGTGGAGAAGCACCAAGCAGTTGGGGGGTGGAGAAAGCATTGGCTGTTGAGGTGGGAAGTTGGGTTTGAAGTCAGGAAAGCTAGAAATACTCCCCTAGGAATGGAATACACTAAAGAAGACATTGTGATGGGGCTACAGCCACACACACCAAAAAAAAAAAAAACCCTCCCAAACAAAATAGGACAAATATAGATAGAATTGCTTTCACAGAACGTGCTGTGGCCATTCTTTTTTCCTCTGCTCTCCAACCCTTTCTCACCTCACCAGCTGTCAGCCCCTCTTACTTGCCTAAGCCATCCCACACCCCTTATCTTCCTGCCAGTGCTGTCACCAAGCCGCGTGTGCCCATTTGATAAACCTATTGATCAGTGGGCTTCAACATGTGGGCCTCTGGCCAGCAACACTGGCATCACCTGTGAGCTTTTTGGAACTGCAAATTCAAGCAAAATCACTGGTGATGTAGCCCGGTCAGTAGCACACCTGTGTTTTAATAAGCTGTCCAGGTGATTACTATGCAATTTAAGTTGAGAACCACTATTTCAAAAGATTGGGCACATATGGTAACCTATGAGGACTCAAGTGTAACATCTTAACCCTTTCACCTACTGTGCCCCCCCAATAATCACACCTTTATATGGTAACCTATGAGGACTCAAGTGTAACATCTTAACCCTTTCACCTACTGTGCCCCCCCCCGCCTTTTTTCCCCCCAAATAATCACACCTTCTCTGAAAGACACATTATACAAGCAGCCCATAATGTGACTTTAATATCTTGGTAAACTCAAAGTTAAGCTCTAGAACCATCATACCTACTGAACTGTTGATGGGTTAGCACCAAACCTTCCAGCCTGATGGAAAATCTCACATCACAGCTTCCAACCATGTTCTGAATTTTAAAATCGAGGAATCTGGCAGGGAACCCGAGCTTCTGCACCACACGAGCATACTTTCTTGCTGCAAGTCGAGATTGCTCTTCACTGAGGAGGACAAATACGTTTAAAGATGTCTTAATCACTATGTCCTCTATACTACTTGTGCCGATTGTAGTTTTCCTGTTTGAACCATGGTCCTCTTTCTATGTTCATCTACTACAAAACTGTAGGCTTTGTGATAAGAACTTACCTCCCATA
>NW_007727498.1:191117-199539 GCF_000696425.1 Galeopterus variegatus | reverse complement strand
TCTAAAAGTGTGTGCCATTGAACTGGGAACAACAAAAATAAGAAAATCCACATGAGGAATTAAGATATGTGCTAATTGAGTGGCACAGACAAGATATTAAGACTTGGGTCTTTAAGGGACAAATTGTCCAAAACACCCACATTAAAATACTTCAAAACCTACCCAGTTTTGCTCAGGCTTTCCCCCATGATTGTCATTCAGCTCATACCCAACATGAGAAAGACATTCAGCCAACTTTGTGGGTATGTTCAAGAGTTTTTCCTACTCCAGCCCTAAATCCACTTCGGAGAATTGAGTCCTAAGATTTAAGGCTTCATTTTTCATGAAATACTTTTCAATTATTACTGCCAAAACAACAGGGCAACACCTGGTGGACGTGTCATCTGAACTCCACCTTCCTCATGGATTGTCCCTATTTGTAAGTTGTAAATCAGAAGCACCTGAAAGAAAAGCCAGTTTGCACTTGTTCGACTGTTATCTAGATCCTTCACCAACACTGCTCCCTCTGTGTCTATTGTTTACTTCACCTCATTTAACATCAATTCTCCTCACCCACTTTAACTCCTGAAATGTCCTTAGCAAGGCCATGTCCCCAAGTTAGCAGTGAAATAAACTGTTTAAATTTTGAAAAACTACATTTCGTCTGGATGATCCATTACATTTCCCATAAGGTTATTAAGTTCAAACTCAGAGTTTGCATAGTCCTGAAGTTTCTTGGGATATTACACAGACGTTCCTATTGAAACAATAGTTGAAAGTCTACATACATCTTCATTGTGCAAACAAGACAGATTAAAAACCTTGAAATATCACGACCACTGGTGATAACCACTTAATTTTGACCATCCACACTTTTCCTGTGCAACACGGTAAACCTCACCCTTGCTATTACCAGTAAAGAATAGGTTTGGGTAGATTTTGGGAGATAATACTGGTATCTCGTCTACAAATTCTCACAACTTACTATCTAAAACTCAAGAACCAAATAGATTTAAATGACACGTACTTCTTGTTATCTGAACTTACCAACCAAGCTTTCACTATCGGATTTTAGGAACCAAATAAATTTAGATAGGGAAAGACACTCGTGAATGTGGGTATAATGAGAATATTTTACAATGGAAGTTGGATAATAAACCTACAATTTAGTTGCCTGCTCACCCCTACTAAACACAATGTGACCATCCTTCCAGCTCAATGTATGTGTGTGTGTCTAATACAATTTTACTTTAGGACTTAAAATCAAAACCCTATTATTAGATATTTGATTTTCCCTGTTTTAAAGAATGCTGAAATGAACATCCTTACAGACATTGTGCACAACTGTGCAATAATAATTTTAAAATGGAGATTTCAGGCCGGCCCGTGGCTCACTCGGTAGAGTGCGGTGCTGGTAACACCAAGGCCACGGGTTCGGATCCCATATAGGGATGGCCGGTTTGCTCACTGGCTGAGCATGGTGCTGACAACACCAGGCCAAGGGTTGAGATCCCCTTACCGGTCATCCTTTTAAAAAAAAATAATAAAAATAAAATAAAATAAAATAAAATGGAGATTTCCAGGCCAGGGATCCACAGATCAACAGAAGAGAAAGTCCAGAAACTTACTGAGATATATGTAAAGAACTTAATATGTAAAAACAGATGGGGGAAAATGGGATAAGAATGGATTCTTCAATAAGTATATCTGGGCACTGACTGACCATTTGAAAAAAAAACTCTTACATTGAAATAAAATTCTACACCTACTCTGTCCACTTAATTTAAAAATTCAGTCCTTCAGTTGTATTAGCTGTATTTCAAGTGCTCAATAGCCACATGTGATTAGTGGCTACCACAGTGGACAGTGCATATACAGAACATTCCCATCATCTAGAGAAAGTTCTAGATGAATCAAAATGCCAACTATCCTTTCCCCAAAACAAAGCAGAACCTGAAAAAGACAGGATATATGAAGTCAATATTTATATATGAGGGTACTTCAAAAAAGTTCATAGAAAAATAGAATGAAAAGATAATACAAATCTTTCCATGAACTTTTTGAAGTACCTTGTACTGTTGTGCATATGGAATGCCTTCCTAAGCATGAAACCAAATGTAAGAACCATAAAGAAAAAAATTATATAGGCCATATACAAAAAAATTTAAATTGTGTTTTCTTAACAAATCATAAAACACCAGAAACAGTAATGGGGGGGGGGGAATATTTATAGTATAAATGGTAAAAATACTTAAATACAAAAAGCTGTTAACAAAAGACAAATATGTTCATGGACTATTGGGCAAAAGACATGGTAAGCAGTCTACATGCTTATGAAAAGTTATTTAATCTCACTAGTAAATCAAACAAATGTAAATTAAAACATAACTGTTTCTGCCAATCAGTTTAGCAAATGAACACTTAGTATATCTCTAGAGTGAGGAGAAATTGGCACAACCTTTTAGGAGAACAATTTGCTACTCTTCTTTTAACACAGGGGGAAACAGCTCTCCCACTGGAGTCTTATGGTGAAAGAATATACATCAGCACAGGGCTTCCTCTGCATGAGATCCAGGAAAGATGAGCCTTTTAAGAGATACCTCCTGAGCTAATGCTGAGACTAATGGTCAGGAAATGTCTAATTTACCTCCTTTAGAAAGTTCTATCCATTTATCTACAGTGAGGAAAATCCACAATAACTACTTCCCCAGGCTTATAACATACTTTATCATTACCGTAGCTTTTTAAAAAATGCACCTTTTAAAAAAAAAGCTGTAACGGGCCAGCCTGTGGCTCACTCGGTAGAGTGCGGTGCTGATAACACCAAGGCCGCGGGTTCGGATCCCATATAGTGATGGCCGGTTTGCTCACTGGGTGAGCGTGGTGCTGACAACACCAAGTCAAGGGTTAAGATCCCCTTACCGGTCATCTTTTAAAAGAAATAACATACTTTATCATTACCGTAGCTTTTTAAAAAATGCACCTTTTAAAAAAAAAGCTGTAACGGGCCAGCCTGTGGCTCACTCGGTAGAGTGCGGTGCTGATAACACCAAGGCCGCGGGTTCGGATCCCATATAGGGATGGCCGGTTAGCTCACTGGCTGAGCGTGGTGCTGACAACACCAAGCCAAGGGTTGAGATCCCCTTACCGGTCATCTTTAAAAAAAAAAAAAAGCTGTAACAGCCCAGTTAAGTCCCATCAGTTTAATAGGGGGGACTGTAAAGTGTGGGATATAAATCAGTATTATAAGACTGAGTGTGTTTAGCCCAAAAGTTGGCATTTCATGAAATTAACTCTTCAGTAAAGAAAAGTATTTTGCTGCTACTATGTGCTTTAGAACATTGACACTGTGCTCCCTTGTTTTGCATACTAAATTATCTGGTAAGGTTGAAAGGTGGTTCCTCATACCTTTTCGCTCCTGTGCAGACCATTTTGCCAGAGCTAAATATGAGGGCTGTTGTCCTGGGCTCTCGGATCCTCATTATGACAGCAGCAAACCTCTATACACGAAAGCCAAAAGGAGAATTAGCCTCTGCTAGGAGTGGATACTATCCCAGTCCAAAACCTGAGCTGCATATGAAAACAATTTTGAACAGACTAGATGGGAAAACTAAATGTCTGTGTCTATTCTCCCCATATTAACACTAACAAAAATAATTACGATTCTAAAATGTACCTATTAAAATCAGGTAAGAATAATAACAGTAACTGCTAGAATCTGAGTGCCTGTTATGTTTCAGGCCCTATGCTAGGAGCTTTACAGGTTTTAGCTCATTTATTCTTATGGCAGGACTAACTCAAGTCCATTAGTATGCCCATTTAGTGCACAGGGAAACTAGTTATTTAACCTCTAGCATAACACAGGAAATGGTAAAGATCTAAAACCACAATTAATCAGATGCTGCGCTTTTTACTTTGACATACTTCCTTTTTTTCCAAAGAATCTTTCAAAAAAATAAGAGTAAGATGTATGTTACAGGCATGAATGTACTAAAAAGCAACCAAAATTTACGACAGAATATGTATAATGATAGGCATGAAGATAAATGACAAAAAATTGATTTGTCAAGTCCTCGCCTGCCACAGTAGTTCTCAAAGTGTGGTCCCCAGACCTACAGTATCGACAAGCCTTGCAGGGGCGCTGATGCACTGAGGGTTGAGAGCCATGGCCCACCACGTGGACATGCCATCAAATGACCTGCCCCTCCTCCGCTCCTTCACAGACACTCTCTTCCTCCTCTCTCCTCTCCCCCACTAAGCTGGGGAAGGAATTGGGTGGGTACTATGCAAGACTACAAGTTTCATGGGTGAGGGCTACTCCATAGGACCATAGACCACTTCAAAGGCAGACAGGCAATTTCAGATTTGAAGTGATAACAGATAGGAAAAGAACCCTGAGTCCGCACAACACAGGTGTTTACTGAAAGGTAAACACACTCACCCGGTACTCATTTTGTTAAATTCTTAAGGTAGCTTAAGTACCAAGCCAGAATTTCTTTGATGGTCAAGTATAAGTTTGAACAGATTCTACACACCCTCACCCAAAAAATATTTAGGGGAGGACTGAGGATGGTAGAGAATAAAATATGCTTAAGATGCTGATTGTTCAACAATGTGATCAATCATTGCTGCAGGTGTAAGAATCCTAGCTCATTTGCATTTCTGTCATCATCATAGCCAGCTATATAAAATATAAAAAGGAAAGCTATATTGTATTTGGGTAACATTCAGGTAACATTTAAATTCAGATGTCAGCAACAATACTACCACAATAGCAAAAACAAATATTTAATCCAGAAATAATGATGGTTGCAAGGTCTCTGTGTTCCTACTCACGGGTTCTTTTTCATCTAACTCCATAAATTGTCCACCACCCAAGCAGTGAACTTCTTCCCAGTAGGAATCAGGTCTTACTTATCTTTGTACTCCTAAATACAGAGCCTAGCAAATTAAATTATTAAATGTTGATCGGATTAACAAATCCAGTTCCCCTAGGTAAACAGGCCGTTGAGCACAGGATGCCTGGCCTTGGCGGGACAGAAGAGTATATTTTATTAAACTTTGAGGGGAACTTTTGAGGAGAGTAAGCAGAAGCTTTAATTATGTTTTAAATAATTCAGCTTTCTCAAATAAGAGAAATTGTAAATGAAAAAATACACAAGTGTCATCTAGGTGGGACATTTAGAAAAAGTGAGATTATTTGTTATAACTTAAAAACAGAGTCAGATAGTTAACCTTTTGAGTTGCCAAAAGCTTTCCACTAACAAAAAAACCTTTTTAAGAAAAACAAAATCAAAAGAATGAGTCAATATCACGGTCATATGAAGGAAAGTAAATCTAAAGAGAAGCTAATTGTTGAAAGAAATACTGAGAAATTTTACCTTTGGGTTATATTCTGCATTTTTTGCATGCAAAGCTATTTTCTTCAGATCCAATTTACATGCCAGGTTTACAGTGGAAACTATATTCCTGAAGAAATAAGTCAATTTAGAAAATTATACAGAAAAAAATAACTTATTAACCTCCTCATTTCATAAGTTATATGTTAGCAACTTCCTTGGGGAGAATTTTTCTAAATAAGAAATACAGAACAACATGGTTCCTAGTAAAATGTAAAATCTCAAGGTGGAGTACTAAAATAGCTTTTTCTAAACTCTCATGACTAGCCACGATTTTCAGCAACTTCGGTGCTTTAGTATAAGCAATACAATCCTCCTAGAATGTGTCTGTTAATCCTTAAATCCCTCTTAGGGGATCAAGAGTTAGTGCTTCATTTTATAGATAACCAAACTGTCTAAAGTCACAATCCATTAAGAACTGATAAAATAACATAATCTGAAATTCTCTCCTCTGAGCTATTATCCTGAAATTAGTTGTCATCACATTCAGGAATATAAAATGTGTACCCAGAAGCATTGCTCACTTAACAAAAAAAAAAAAAAAAAAAAAAAAAACTTACTGAAGTTGAGGCACAATTTTAGAACATTCTGAAATGGGGGTCATTGGTGTCATGGGAGTTATGGACGCCAGAGGCAAGGGGTCGGAATTTGGTTTCTCAGGAGAGGGCTGGACTGAGTCAGCATCACCAGGGTGCAAGTGTGACTGGGAATGTGACAGACTGCTGCTGTTTACGCCCAGCCCGACGTCCTGTTCGCTGGATAATGGCAACCTACTATCTTGACTCTGAGTTTTACAATTTTCAATTTCATGCTTGCTTCTAATGACAGTTTGGTCTTTATTTTCTTGCGTAAGTTCATCTGGTAGGAAGCTAAGATCCACAGATGAGAAATCACCAGATGTTTCTTTCACTTCTTCAAGGTGTGAATTAAATGCAGTCTCTGGATTGGATGGATTAGGTATGTACACATCGTAAGGTACACCTGGGCTGAACAGGGTAGACCTGGGTAGGGCAAGGTCATCCTAGGCAGATCCCAAAACAGACAAACAAAACAAAACAAGCAGAACAGCATGTTACACCAAAGAGATACCTTGATGGCGGGTGGGCAGGCAAGCAACATGTTCAGTATGAGAGGCAGTTCGAGTATTGCTTATATTCACGCCAGGCCTCTCTACAAAGCGCCATTAACATTCTATTACAGGGTTCCAGCACACTTAATATAAACTGGAAAGTATGTCTAAAAGTGCAGGAAAAGCATTTTGCATGAAATGTTTTTCCTACTTTAGCTAGATTCCTAGTAAGTTGCCAACTTTCTAAATCCTATTTTGTAAAGCAATTGAGCAACCATGCTCTAAATTGTATATACTTTCGAGAGAATAGATTTACTGTACTACTTAATTATAAACTTTAGTTGACTTAATTATTAGAGTTTTCATTTCATAAAGAGAATAAGTGAAGGAAGTTTAAGGTATAGACTTGAATGCTAATCATGACTCACTGAAGACCTGTTGTTATTCCTTCTAGTCAAAAGAGAGATTAGAAAACTTTCTAGTTACCTGAATTTACAATAGGAAAAAAAGGTATTGCAATTTACATGGTAAGAATAGTTTAAATCAATGTGTTGTCTTTCCAGTCCAGGGAAGGCTGCTCAACTACCATTATCCAGCAGCTGAGGAACAAGGCATATTCATGGGCTTTATTATGGAAAAAAATCCTGTTACCTTGGTGCACACATTACCACCTGCTTCATCCAAGTTGCAGGCCTAGATTCCAGATTTTGAGCACTGCTTGCAGGATAACCTCGTCCTTTAGAATATCTTACTTGTGACAACTGAATGGTCACTAATGCATTGAGTTGCATCTTCACGGTGATGAAGCCTACCTCTGCTAACCCACGTCTGGCTAGATACTATTGAATTGCTCTGTTATTACGAGTCCAGCAGATGGCAGGGGTGACTAGTTGTTCAAAGAAAACCCTTAGAAAAATGCAGTTATTCTCTTGAAGTAAGACTTTCAACCTCTATTTCATTTTGAATTATGTAATTAGCCTCCATCCCTCTGCACCCCCACCGCACGGAGTGGCCCTAAGAAAAGCGAGCTGGGACAACGGGCATCGTTTCCTTGGCCTCTCCAGCCCTAGCTAGGAAGAATCTCATCAGCCAATTTACATGAAAGCACTAATATCTGCCTCCCTTCCCTTTTCCCATCATGGCATTTAAGCAAGAGACAAAGCTCTCACCCAGGAAACTAAACTTCAACAAGGAATTTAAAAAGATGCCGAAGAGGGATGTTTTATGGCAATGGAACCCTGCTAGCCCCCTTCCAAGTTCACCTGCAGGAGCACGCCTGGGAGGACGTACGTGTAGCGTGTTCACCGCATCCTGGGCCTCACATCTGAAGACACTTCTGTTAATACATTTTTGCAGAGCCATCAACTCCTCTTTCCCAGAGCCTCTCCTGCGTGGGCTCTCCTTTGCTATGTTAAGTGCTATGTACAGTCACTATTGCTACCTCCACACTGATTGTTGTCTTTTTAAACATCCCCCCAGCGGAAAAAAAGAAAAAAGTGCTTTTGTTTTAGTTTTAAGATTCCTTCCTCTCTTTTCTACTTTAAAGATTTTTTTAAAAAACAAAATCTTAAGAATGATTGACTCAGTGAAGCCTCAGGTGTCTCACGCTAGACCAGGGTGGAGTCCCAGTTGGCAACCTTGGGCAAGTCATTTCACTTCTAATATCCTGCTGAGAGACGTGGAGACCCAGGCCCTTCTCTTAAGGTGCTTAAGAGGTTTACGAGGGACAGGGAAGGCACGGCCGTCAGCACGCGGGACGTGGCGCTCAGGCCGGGACAGTGGCGGCAGCTCGCAGGCTCACCTGGACGGCGCACTGGCCCAGGTAGAGCTCCAGGTACGTGTCCTCCTCCTCCATGCACGGAGGCCGCACTGTCGGGAGGGCGAGCGCGAGTAGGCAGTGGGCTCGAGGGGAGCGAGCGGCCGCGGAGCCCGCGGGGCGCAGGTGCCCTTTATCGCCCGGCGGGGCGGGGCGGGG
>NW_007727498.1:184044-190117 GCF_000696425.1 Galeopterus variegatus | reverse complement strand
GCGGCCGCGGAGCCCGCGGGGCGCAGGTGCCCTTTATCGCCCGGGGGGGCGGGGCGGGGCGGGCTTGGCTCCCGCGCACCGAGCGGAGGAGGTGCCGAGCCCGGCCGGCGTGGGGGCCGCGTGCGCCCGGGGCGGTCCCCGCGCTGCCCACGGCTGATGTGGTTTCCTGCAAATGCTGCCTTTGCTTCGAGAAGAGATCTCGGGCCAAGTAGCTTAAAAGGGAGCGCGTTGGACAGTGAGAAAATAAAGGATTTTCTGTGTCTTTGGGGGGGGGGAATGGGAAAGGGGCTTTTTTTCCTTCTGAGCAGAATGAGTGGAATTTGAGGCACCTTATCTAATCGGGTGTAATATTTTTCCGTTATTATTACTTCTCACCTTCGAATCTCAGGCGGTTTTTCTCCGAGCACAGAGAATTCAGTCTAAAGTTACACCCAAAACTGTGTTGCTGCAGTTAGGGTTGAGGCAGCTCGAGAGAATGCAAAACCAGATGTTCAGAGAGGCTTTCTCTTTTCCGAAATCATTGTTTTAATTTTCAGTGCCTCAGCTTTTATAAGAAGTTAACTGTACAAAATGGTTCTAATAAAGCAATTGACACTGCTTAAGTAATATATTTTTAAATGTACATAGAGACACATAAAACATGCCTTTTCGGGCCGGCCCGTGGCTCACTCGGTAGAGTGCGGTGCTGATAACACCAAGGCCACGGGTTCGGATCCTATATAGGGATGGCCGGTTTGCTCACTGGCTGAGCGTGGTGCTGACAACACCAAGCCAAGGGTTGAGATCCCCTTACCGGTCATCTTTTAAAGAAAAAAAAAAAAAGTACACAATCAACAAAGTGAAAAGACTACCTCCTGAATGGGACAAAATACTTGCAAATCATATACTTGAAAAGGGGTTAATATCCAGCATATATAAAGAACTCCTACAGCTCAACCAAAAAAGCCAAAACCTGATTTTAAAATGTGCTAAGGACATAGGTAGACATTTCTCCAAAGATGATATACAAATGGCCAACAAGCCTATCAAAAGATGATCAAAATCATTAATTGTCAGAGAAATGCAAATCAAAACCATTAGGTTGACTACTATAAAAAAACAACAACAATAACACAAAATAACAAGAGTTGATAAAGCTGTGGAGAAATTGGAGCTCTTGTGCACTGTTGGTAAAATTGCAAAAGGGTGCAACTGCCATAGAAAACAATATGGCAGTTCCTTAAAACATTCAACATAGAACCATCATATGATCCAGCAATCCCACTCCTTGGTATACGTCCAAAAGAACTGAAAACTGGGTCTCAAAGAGATATTTGTACATCCATGTTCATAGCAGCATTGTTCACAATAGCCAAGAAATGAAAGCAACTCAAGTGTTCATCAGTGGATGACTAGATAAACAAAGTGTGGTATATCCATACAATGGAATATTCTTCAACCTGAAAAGGAAGGAAACCCTGACCCATGCTACAACATGAATGAACCTTGAGGACATTATGCTAGGTAAAATAAGCCAATGCAGGGCCGGCCCGGTGGCGCACTCGGTAGAGTGCGGCGCTTGTGTGCACGGCGGCCCTCCTGCCGAGGGTTCGGATCCCATATAGAGACCGGTCCGCTCACTGGTTGAGCGCGGTGTGGGCGTGACACCGAGGGTTGCGATCCTGTTACCGGTCACAAAAAAAGACAAAAAGGAAAAAAAAAAAAAAGAAAGAAGCCAATGCAAAGAGACAAATACTGCATGATTCCACTTACATGAAGTATCTAAAGTAGTCAAGTTGTACAGAAAGTAGAATAGTGGTTAACAGGTGCCGGGAGGAAGACAAAAGGGGAATTGTTTAATGGCTATAGAATTTCAGATTTGCAACATGAAAAATTTCTGGAGATCTGTTTTGTAACAATGTGAATATACTCAACACTACTGAACTGTACAAAAAATGGTTATGATGATATATTTTATGTCATATGATTTTACCAGCTGATGGTACAGTCTCTCTTTCCACTCCCATCTAACCACTGAAACACTTCTTACCAAGGTCACCGAGACAAAAAGGCACCCATAAACCAGAGGCTAGTCCTCTGTCCTCTTGACCTCCCAGCAGCACTGGACCTGGTTCCACTCCCTCCGGCCTGAAATGGTTTATTCTCTTTGCTCCACGGCTCCATGCCAGGTTTTCTTCCTGTCTCCCTGGCTCCTCCGTCCTAGTCTCCTCCCCTGGCTCCACCTGCTCCACCAGGTCTCCTGCTGGCCAGCCTTGACCATCCTCAGTTGCTGGTCTAATGCTTCTGCACTCACTCTAGACGGTCTCATCCAGTTCCAGGGTTTCAAATCTGTATCACGACCCAGACACCCCTATATGACATCTCTACAGTACTTGGATGTCAAACAGTTAACCTTCACGTGGCCAAAGCAGAACCCTTCGTTACTCCCTCCAAATCTACCCATGCAAATGTCTTCCCCATCTCAGTAAAGGTCACCACCATCCATCCATTTACTAAGGTCCAAATGCTACGAGTCAGTTACTTTGATTTTGAAATAATTTGACATTAGGAGGAAAGTTGCGAGATTAGTAAAAGAGCACCTGTTTACCCTTAAACCAGATTCCCCACTGTTAACATTTTACCACATGCATGTGGTATATGCCTTTTTATATTTACATATTACCATTTTTTCCTGAATAATTTGACAGTAAATTACAGACATGATGACCTGTTGTCCCTTTAATCCCTTAGCATGTCTCCTAACAGGAGGGACACTGTCATACATAACCATAGCACAACCATCAAAATCAGGACATTAACATTAAGAGAATATTGTCATCACAGACTCCAGTCACATTTCATAGATTGCCCCACTAATGTCCTTTATAATTCCAGATCCAAACCAGGATCGTGTGTTACAATCAGTCCTTTTTAGGTCCCTGGAACTGAGAACCTGACTTTTAGAAAGTCCCCACCCTTCAGTTGTTTCTCTAAGTTTCTGTTCCCATGAGCAGGCTGTAGCCAGCATGGAACATTCTAACCATTTTCCTCGGTTAGGCCGGATGCTAATCTAAAAGAAAGAATTTGCATAAATGCGATTAGGTTTCTTGAGGCCATGTTAGGAGAGAACATTTTTAATCTTGTGGCAATTTTGTGAAAGGCAGCCGTCTCTTTCTCTTAGGAGCCGTGGACATTGGTTGTGATTAATCTTGACACTGAGCTGTCAATTTCCAGACAGGGATATTATACGCAAGAATTTGAAGGTAGATTTGAGCATTGCTTAAAGGTCTTTTCTAGATCAAAATTCCATGAATTCTTGTCCTTTCAGTAATTATGTGAAATAAAAACCCAGCATAATTCATCCTTCCTCTTTTCAAGGGATATGGAGCATAAACGTCAGCACCTAGGAAGGAGCCCATGCAGTGGCTTAGTCAGACGCACAGATAACCTTGCTAGTCTCCATGGTCCTAGCTCACCACCTGCAGGCCATTGAAAGTCTTGAACCATCATGGCACCACTGTTCCTCCCTAACAATGCCACAGCTTTTCTTCTCAGGTGGTACTGTACTGTGGCCTCAAAGAAGACTTGCTGTATTTTAATTCTCCCAGGAAAATGGCTTAATTTCATGTAAAATTAAAGACAAGAATTAAAATTTCATAAGTTCCTTTTTTACTTTTGATTAATCCTTATTCTTTTCCTTCCATGTGAACATCTCCCATCAGAGAGTTCCTACAATAAAGAATGCATTATCTTTTAAAGCATATTATAACTGGGAAGTGTTATTTAGAAGGTTTGTTTTGGCAGTTCTTACATGGAAACAGAACCAAATCAGTCAGCACTGATTTTGGGTAGGGGAAGGTTGCTTTACCATTTCCTAAACTGAACATGTCCGGGGAAGTCTAATCCCAGACAGTAGCTACCTGCTCCCTGCCACACACAGCAGCACAAGCAGATTTTACAGTAGTTGCTTGGGAAAGTACATATAAGGATTTCAGCTTCTGTCTTCTTGCTGAACTCCAGTTTGAACACACCTTGTTAAAAAATGAATCTTTGTGCGTGTCTGCGCTTGCATGCTGTATAATTAGAGTGAAGTTGGGAATGGCTCTCCAACGCGATCTTTTCCCCCCAAGAGTTAATATCTAAAAACTTAATTCTGATAGTCTCTAGAAACATGAAGCACATTTACATTTATTATGCAAAATCAAGTACACTTTTCAGAAGGCTGCTGTTTACCCATCTGTGAAGGATCTGTCCCAATGTTTCAAACCTGGGAAATGCAGGAAGAATGTTATTTTCATTTACTACTTATATATCAAGTAGACCTCACTTTTGCGGTCGTGGAGAGAGAAAATCCGCCTTTCCCACTGTACAGATGCATAGTAGGAGGAGTGGAGTACAGAGGTTAAGAGCCTGGACTTGGGTATTAGACCTCTGTTTGAATCCTTGATTAATAGCACATGAGGGTTGTGACTTTAAGCAAATTACTTAATATCTGTGAGCCTTAATGTTTTTCCCTGTGAAATGGAGCTAATAGTAGGTCTCTCCTAGAGTTGTGGTAGAGATTACATGAAATAATCAGAGAGCACATAGGACTGTGCCTGGCACATAATGGGTGCCCAGTCGATGGTGGTGGACTTCCTGGGATTATCATTGCAGCCAGGTGAGAGTGACTACCAGCCCTCAATTCTAACAGTGAAAATGCTTCAGAAAACTTCAGAGTGAACCATCTGTCTGGAGCACTGGCCCTCTAGAAGGCAATTTTACAAAATAGCTCATGGGATTATGTGGGGGAAGACAGGTGTGTATAGGGAAGAACTATAGTGTCGCCACTAAAGGCTTCTACAACTCCTGAGAGGACCTTGAGAGGCAGCGACCTTTGGGAAGAGCTTGAGGCTGAAGTGAGTCACACACCTACCCAGTTCCTGAGAGGAGGCTCCCTAAGGCCACTGAGTCACTCTTTCCTTAATCTGGGAGTCAGCCCTTCCTCCACCCCTTTTCCCCTTCTATTTCAGAACCACGTCAGTGCTGACAGGTACGATGAGAATAATAAGATATAATTACCATGATGACAAATCAGCAAATGATGTTCTTTATGAAAAGAAATTCTCCTTTGGACATGCTGTACTTACATTGAAGGAGTGCTGAATGGCAAATCTCCAAGTTGTGCTTCGTGTAAGTCAAAGGGCAGAACTGTTGGCAGGAATGTCTTAGGAATGACCAAGACAAGACTGTCCACCTTTGGGGAAGATCTGAGCACTTTTCACTGATAATGGAGTGTTGGATAGAGGAGTCAGTCCCTCCCTAACATTTCCAAACCTGTCCCTGTGATAACTGTTTAATTTCAAGATGACTGACCTGTCATTTCCCTTCCTCCCCCATGTGTTCACTCATCCATTATTCTGTGCAAGACCCTTTAGATACCACAGAGGGTATGGAGACCTCTATCTTCAAGGGCCTTGCAATACAATAGGGAAGACAAATGTTAATAATAATAAAGACAATGATAATAATGAAAATAATGGCCCGTATTGATGACTTACTACAACCCAGCACTGTTCTAAGTCCATTAAAACTTCTTTTTATCAAAACAATGCTAAGAATACATGGAATTATCATCTCAGTTTCAAGGATTAAGAAACAGGCCTGCGGGATTTAGGCAGCTCACCCAAAGATAAGCCTTGCGAGCAAGCACACAATAATACAGAGTCAAATTCAGTTAAATGTTTTGGCATTAACAAAGGAAGGAGAGAATACTTCCTGGGGCTAGGCGTTGGGACGTAGTTCACAGAGGAGGCAGCAATAGAGCAAGGTCTTAAAGGGTGTAGTGGATCAAATTGTGCCCCCCCCAAAAGACCTGTTCACCCAGAACCTGTGAATGTGACCCTATTTAGAAAAGGGGACTTTAGGGCCTGCCCGGTGGCGCACTGCTGTGGTGCGCCGCTTGGGAAGCGCAGCGGCGCTCCCGCGGAGGGTTTGGATCCCACATGCAGACCGGTTCCCGCTCACTGGCTGAGCGAGGGGCGGGCGCAGCGCTGAGGGTTGTGATCCCGTTGCTGGTCCCGGTCCGGTACGGGCGCGACACTGAGGGTTGCGG
>NW_007727498.1:179910-183391 GCF_000696425.1 Galeopterus variegatus | reverse complement strand
AAAAAAAAAAAAAAAAAAAAAAAGAAAAGGGGACTTTGCAGGGCGGGCCCGTGGCTCACTCAGGAGAGTGTGGTGCTGATAACACCAAGTCAAGGGTTAAGATCCCCTTACTGGTCATCTTTTTTTAAAAAAAAGAAAAAAGAAAAGGGGACTTTGCAGATGTAATTAAGTTAATAATCTCAAGATAAAATTATCCTGGATTTAGGGTGGACCCTAAACCAGTGAAGGTAACCTTATATGAGAAAGGCAGAGGGAGATTTGAGACAGAAGAAGGCCATGAGAAGACAGAGGCAGAGACTGGCAGCCCCAAGTCAAGGAGCGCCAAGGATTGCCAGCAGCCACTGGAAGCTAGAAGAGAGGCATAGAACAGCCTCTCCCTCAGAGCCTCCAGAAAAATCCAACCCTGCTGACACCTTGATTTTTGAACTTGTGGCCTCCAGAATTGTAAGAAAATTAGTTTCTGTTGTTTTAAGCCACCCAGTGTGTGGTAATTTGTAGTGGCAGCCCTAGGAAACTAGCACAAAGGGTATGTGAGAATGGCTGGGAAACAACAGCTCAAGCAGACACTGAAATGGAAAGATAGGAGGCCTAGTGGGAGGGAATGTGGGCCTGAATGAGGGCAGGGACAGTAGGAATGAAGAGAAGGGACAGAGAGAAAGTAAGTGTCTTGCAGGAATCCAGGAGACTCGGTAATCGATGGGTTCTCAGTCTGACTCATTAAGGAGCTTGATTCATAGTTTACCTGCTATTGTTTATGTGTTTTTGTCTTCTGGGCTGATAACACCCACACTTTCAGTGAGCTTCCCCAAGTCATTTGGCAGCCTGTCAAGCTGGGTTATTAAGTTGCTCTGGTTTCCTGGCAGTCAATCTGTGTTGTACGCTGAGGACTTTCCTTTCCTGAATCTTAGGAGTGTTTCTTTTGCCTTCTCTGTCCCTGTTCCTCCTACGTGAGCTAAACCTTTGGAAATTATTTCAGTCCCCCACAGTTACCTCCCCTTGGCACCTGTCCTGCCTGGGCTGGGGGCAGAAAGCAGGGTTTCAGGGCTGTGCGCCGGCTCACTCCAGCATCCTATTCCAGATCCTGTCTTAACATTTGATGCTAAGTGTGGTGTAGGGGCAGCATTAATCAAGTGGTGACATCTCAAGCAGATGCAAATCTTAGAGCCATGTAAGAAGCTGGACATTAGCAATAATGCCCTGGAGACCTTTAAAGTGGTCTGAGACTTCAAGCCTTATTAGCATCATATTCTGTTTGTTAGTTTCCCAAAATCACACTGACCCTCTTGAGCTGGCTAATATTAGACTAATGGGAGGAAAAGAAGAGGAACCAGTGTTTACCCAGGGCTTACTCAATGCCAGGTATCCTGTGAGGTGCTTTGTTTATGTTATCTCCCTTAGTCTTCTCATCAGAAGTATGAGGCAGATGCTATTATCCTTATTTTACAGATGAGGAAATTGAAGCTCAAAGCAATTAAGTCACGGCACAAGGTCACACAGTGAGTGGAGCTGCCAGGATCCAATCCTGGGACTTTCCAGACACCACATCACCTCCATCCTACCTAGGGGATTATCTTTTTCAGTGCTACTAAGGTGGCAGAATTCAGTTTTTGGCATATGTGCAGGATTTGCCTAGTGCATGCTGGTTTTTGACTTTGTGCCTTGGTTTTGCATGATCACTTTTCCTGTGGTCCCTCCTACAGTGCAGGAACTGACCTAGCACTTACTGGACATCAGCTTCAAGAAAGGTTGAGGACTTTCCAGGCTGATGCACTTGTGCTGTTTCCTTTTTTTTTTTTTTTTAAAGATGACCGGTAAGGGGATCTTAACCCTTGACTTGGTGTTGTCGGCACCACACTCACCCAGTGAGCAAACCGGCCATCCCTATATGGGATCCGAACCTGTGGCCTTGGTGTTATCAGCACCTCACTCTCCCGAGTGAGCCACAGGCCGGCCCGTGCTGTTTCCTAAAGGAACAAAAGCGTGTTCTAGCATCAGGTGGCAGTCTTCTGGCTGGATCTCTAGATTTGGTTGTGCTGGGAAGTGAATACAATGGGTCCTGGTATGTGGCCCTGTTCTCTACATTGGTCTCGGGAAAGGAAATGCTTTGATACAGTGCTGGGGGAGGCACTGCCTGCAAAAACAGGGATGTCGGGGCCTCTGTTCACACCCTCTAATCTCCAACCCCAGGCCAATATCCTCAGGAACCCAAGCCCGCTGTCCTGCCAGCCTTTGTCCATGCTGTTTTTGTCCCACCTTCCTCCTGCTCAATGCCAGAGTGCATTTCTCCCTCCTTTCTGCAACCCCAAGTCTAAACTTTGCTCATGGCTCAGATCCAGCTCACTTCCCACACTAAGCTTCTCCTGACCAGCTTTCCTGTTCTGAATTCCTGCAGCCAGTGTGCCTATGTGGCACTCTTCCCCGCTCTCTGATTCTGGGTCTGTGCATTGTCTCTTTAATTGATTGCAGCCTCTTAGAGTAGTCTTCCTTCTGACCCCACAGTGCCTGGCGGAGTGCTGGGCACACAGCAAGGGCATTAATTATTGATTGAGTTCGATCTCTTGGATCCATGCTCTCAGAAAAGGGAGAAGGATTGAAGGGCTGTTGTTCTGTAAACAGTAAAACCACATGAACTCCTGGAAGGAAATATACCAATGTTCATAGTGGCTATTTCTGGGTAGTGAGCTTATTGGTGGGTTTCGTTTCTTCTTTGAACTTTTGGTATCTTCCAAATTTTCTATAATGAACATTTATATTTTACTTTTTTACAAAAAAAANTTTAAAAGCAAGAAGGACAGTGCCTTTTTTTCATCCCCATTTCCATCTTCTTGATGCACATATGGAGATATGATTTTTGATTTACCCATGTGCTGCAAGATCAGCAATCTGGATTCTCTTGTTAGCTCTGCTACTGACTTTCTTCTTCTTTTTTTTTTTTTTTAAAAGATGACCGGTAAGGGGATCTTAACCCTTGACTTGGTGTTGTCAGAACCACGCTCACCCAGTGAGCCAACCGGCCATCCCTATATGGGATCTGAACCTGTGTGGCCTTGGTGTTATCAGCACCACACTCTCCCGAGTGAGCCACGGGCCAGCCCATCTGCTACTGACTTTCTGAGCAACTTTTAAAACTCTCATTGCTTTAAGGTCTCCATTTTTAAGCCTGGCAAAGTGATGAAGGAATCCTTATCATCTGCCCTCTATGAGAACTGCTAGGCATTTATGAGGAAATGTTGCAAAATCACTTTAAAACCATCCATTAAAAGGTCACAGACCCAAATTATTTGGCAGTGCATGCCCTAGATTTCTGTGTACCCCGAGAGTCTGTGTAACTCAGTTTTGTGAAGCAATTTGTAGGGGCCTCACCTCTTTGTTTAGAATTTACTGTCTCAAAATAACTCTTAAGGAATATTGCAAAGTATATGGATTTCTTTAGGACTACATATACTAGGACTACAAACCGGGGGGCAGAATACCACTGTGG
>NW_007727498.1:173312-179182 GCF_000696425.1 Galeopterus variegatus | reverse complement strand
GGGGGCGACACTGAGGGTTGTGATCCGTTGCCGGACACAGAAAAAAGACAAAAAAAAAAAAGAATACCACTGTGGCCAGGAGCATGGGCTTTGGACTTGGTGCCCCATAGTAGGTGCTTGACTGGCCAAGATGCTTCATCTCTCTGAGTCTCAGTCTTCCCATCTGTAAAATGAGGATATTAAAAGCAACTGCCTAGAGAGATAATGTTTATAACTTTTATCACTGTGCCTAGATATGTTCAAGTGCTCAGTAAGTTGCAGATGTATTTCTGGAACACATATTACCTTGCTAAAACATAAAATTTACTTTACTCCATGCTTCAAAAAATCTGCATTGTTTTCCTCATGGTGTTTAGAATAAAATTAACATTCCTGACCGTGGAATTAAACACAAACACAAAACTTGTTTATCTTCAGTTTCCAAACTATACTTTCAGGCTCCAAAAAATCTGAGTATTATTTCTCCTACAGTTCCCTCAGCTGGGAATGTCGTTTCCTGATTCTCTGCCTTTGGAAATCCTTCCTAGCTCTCAGATGCCATCTTCTGTGTGGAACTGTCCTTGATCTCCTAAGACAGAGCTATGACAGCCCATCCCGTGTCACTTTAGCCCAGTTTGGCCTGCAATTCATTTAACCTTGTCCTACATTTCATTGTTAACACTCCCTTCTGGATTGCACACTCCTTGAAGAGTGAAAGGTTGTTGATTCATTTTTGCATCCAGTTAATGCCTAACTGGATAGGCAGTAAGATAGGCAGCCCTTCATAAATGCTGGCTATGCTTAGTCTAATTTCTGTCTGATAGGAATCAGCAGCTGCTCTAATTCTTTTTAGCAGCAGCCAGCTTGCACAGGGGCTGAAAGGGGATGGCTGAGGGAGAATGTCCTTGCTGCTTCCTACCCCCATCCTCGGCAGTAGAGAAAGGGTTCTTAAGTCTCTGGATGCTTGGCTAGCCTCCCTTAGGAGCCTCTTTGCTGGAGAGAAAATGGATATTGTTCCTGATTTAAGTGCACCCATTGCATCAGAGGCAGGCCATGGCCCCTTCATCTCAAGAGTCAGCAAGCCCTAAACCAAGCTCATCTCTTCCCCTTACCCTGAAAGCCCACAAAGCGGCAACCTTGGTATCACTGCACAGAAAATAATGAGTCTTAGGCCAAGGACAGAGCAGCCTGGATTGTTGCAGGGGCTGTTCAAGAGTCAGCAAGCCCTAAACCAAGCTCATCTCTTCCCCTTACCCTGAAAGCCCACGAAGCGGCAACCTTGTTATCGCTGCACAGAAAATAATGAGTCTTAGGCCAAGGACAGAGCAGCCTGGATTGTTGCAGGGGCTGCATTTTCAGGGACAAGGCAGTGAGCCATTTTGCCTTCAGTCGCTCATTGCTTATACTGCTCACTCACGGTGAACCACAGACACCCACGTGACATCATTAGTAGGGAGAGCCAGATGTCAGCCACTAGATGTTCCTAACTTCTCCAGCTTGCTGAGCTTATCTGGTCATTTATGATTTAATGAAAGTGGTCTCAAACCCCCATCCCTTACACAATAGGTAGCCTGATACTTTCCCAAAAGCTCTGAGAATTCTTGCTGGTGGGGCATACGGAAGGAGCCCATGCTCCCTCTGCCTCTCATCTCTGCTGTCACTGCCTTCTTTGTGTCCACTGTTCTGCCTCCTGCACGTCTTGTTCCTTTTGTGTGTCCTGTACACTTCCGAGATCCCTCTACACCACCCCGTAGGCCTCAGACTGCCACTATTCATGGCTGTGCATGTGGTGCAGATTTTAATGAAGATGTGGGCAATGGCGTGTGTGTGCGCGCGCGCGTGCACATGTGTGTGTTGGTTTCCTAGGGCTGCTGTAATGAAGTAAGACAAACTGAGCAGCTTAAGCAACAGAAATGTGTCATCTCATTGTCTTGCAGTTCCAAAAGCTGGAAGTCTGAGCTCAAGGTGCTGGTAGGGCTGAGCTTCCTCTGGAGGCGCTAGGGAAAGTCTGTTCCAGGCCATCCTCTAGCTGCTGGTAGTGCCTTGGCTTGCGGCAGCATAACTCCAGTCTTCACATGGCGTTCTCCCCATGTGTGTGTCTATGTCCAAATGTCCTCTTTTTACAGGGACACCAGTCATATTGTATTGGGGCTCACTCTACTTCAGTAAGACTGATCTTAACTGACTACATCCGCAACAACCCTATTTCCGAATAAGGTCCCATTTTGAGGTCCTGGGGGTTAGGACTTCAACATGAATTTTGAGGGGACACAATTCAACCCGCAACTGTGTGTGTACATGTGTGTTTTAGGGTTAGGGGGTGCTACATTACAGGAGAGAAGGGCAAAACACGTGCAACTGCATATTTAACCGGCCCAGTTCTTAGAAGTCCTCAGCCTTTCTGTCCTCTGAGGGAACTTCCTGTCACATATTCTCCAAGGCCTCCTGCCGTGTTGCTGGACCCCTTCTGACCCTCTTCTTGGACCTCTACCTGTTTCCTCTGGGTTCATTCAGCTCCAACTGCAAAAATTACCATGTGCTTCTGGTACAGAACAGTTTAACCATTTTTCTCTCCCCATGAACCATCTAGGCTTGGCCTAGAGCACCACCTTAATAACTAAAAAGTCCATTAGAGATGTTTCTAACAAAGGCAGTTCTCTGACTGAGGAGGGATTCTGTGGTCATCTTGGATGGTAACACTTTTTTCCTCCCTTCATTAGTAAGTAAAATAAAATTATCTATTAGTCTAGATATTTTGTGAACTGGTTTCTGTTTTTGTTTTTTTTTGACTGGTAAGGGGATCATAACCCCTGGCTTGGTGTTGTCTGCACCACGCTCAGCCAGTGAGTGCACCAGCCATCCCCATATAGGATCCGAACCTGCAGCCTCAGCACTACCAGTGCCGCACTCTCCCAAGTGAGCCACAGGGCCGGCCCTGGTTTCTGTTTATTTCTGAGTGCATTTAAAAAAAATAATGCCTCCTGTACAAAATCATAGAAAAACAGAAATGATGGTGAACACAGATTGTGCCTCATAGGCCAGGGAATGGCCTTCTCCTTCTACTGGAATACATAGTAATAAATAAGGCATGTTTTCTGCTGGGCAAGAACATGGCTTCAGAGTCCTTCTCTACAGACTTGTTTCAGGCTGTCATTAAAAGTCCATTAGAGCTGACATGAGAGATGAAGCCAATTTGCCACCACTTTTCTAGACAATTTGTGGAGGGAGTTTTATGCTTCTGGTGATTACTTCTATTTCTGTTCATTAACATTTGCTAGTTTGGGGAAATGAATAAAGTGTGGATAATGTGATTTCTGTATCAGTCAGAATAGGCTGGGTTATGCTGTGGTAACAAATGACCCCCAATATTGGTAGCTAACATCAACAATGGTTTATTTCTTGCTCATAACACCTGTCCTTTCAGGATCAGCTGAAGCTCTGCTCTGTGTCAGTTTCATTCAGGGACTCAGGCTGACAGAGCAGCTGCTACTGGAACATTGCTGGTCTTGTGGCACTTGGGTGAATCAAGAACTGATTCTCAAAGCTTCTGCTTCTAAGTGACCCATGTCACTCTTGCTCACTGTCATTGACCAAGCCTCATGTCCATGAGGTGGGCAAATATAATTCTCCCTTAGTTAGGAGCAACAATAGCATTAATACAATTTACATCTGGTACATAGTTTTTGTTATTTTTCTTAAATGTATGAGAAATGAAGTGAAAGAAAATGGAGACCTTTTCTATTTAACAATTGTTAATAGCTATTTATTTTTATTTGTATTATTTTTTATTTTATTTCTTATTATATATGATAAAATTCTTATTGAGATTTATTTTTATTTCTTTTTACTATATATGGTAAGAGTTCTTATCTATGAGGTTTAAGGAATAGAAATACATATTTGATGTGATTAACATCAGAACCTTTATTAGTGTCTTTTCTGCAGCAGGACTGTAATTAATTTTAACAGAAGGCTGCTTAATGGTCAAAATGAGGTATATTAATGTAGACTAAGATAATCATCTTTGTGATTAAATTCTGACTCTAATTATCTAACGCATCGGTGTGGTTTTTTTGTTTACCTTCATAGCAAAGTAAGGTGAACTTAGCAGTATCAACCTAATGAAACACATCTCTTTTCATCTTTTTAAAGTATGTTATACTCTTATTGATACTTTTGATAGGCAAATAATCTTTTCATTTCAAAATACATTTTAAAAGATCACATGCTGTGATAATTATTCACTTCATTCCATTAATGTCAGAGTTTCAGCATGTGACATATAAAGCAGAGATGCTAAAGTGTATTTGGAAGAACATTAGTTTAGAAGAATGTTAGTAAATGCTCCAGTAAGAAAGTTTTAGTAATTCAAGGGTTCGGGGAGTGCTTGGTTAAACAGAGTAAGCAGGTTTCTTCGACACAAGATGTATCAGAATGTTAATAATGCATTATTAGTGCACAAGCCCTTTAATAGATAATGTGCTTCAGAACACACTTTGGGAGATGCTGATTCACAGTTTTTAATCTGCGTGTGGCGGGGACCTCCATTTCACTTCAGCCTTCCAAACCCACGGCCATCTCTTAGGCTCTGTTATCACCATAATGTGCTTCAGAACACACTTTGGGAGATGCTGATTCACAGTTTTTAATCTGCGTGTGGCAGGGACCTCCATTTCACTTCAGCCTTCCAAACCCACGGCCATCTCTTAGGCTCTGTTATCACCCACCGTGCCCTAAATCCCCAATTCAATCATTCCCTTTCTGGTCACATCCTCTTTGTCGGCCAGCCTGCTTTCAGCCAGTCCTGTTATAACCACTTTCGGGCTCCCTAGGACTCCAATCCTTTGAGCCTTCTGTTTACTTCTCATCAGTCAGTCGTCTGCTTTCTTTACTTCTTTTCTGGTCACATCCTCTTTGTCAGCCAGCCCTGTTATAACCACTTTCGGGCTCCCTAGAACTCCAATCCTTTGAGCCTTCTGTTTACTTCTCATCAGTCAGTCGTCTGCTTTCTTTACTTCCCTGTTTATCCACCTTAGACTGCATGATGCATCACTGTAGTAACACACTAGGCCCATTATCCATAGCCCCTTTCTAGCCTGTCTCTTAGTTGTGCCCATCTGGCAAAACCCACCTGTGGATGGACCCAACTTTCTTCTTCCTCTTTGCCCTGCTGGAGAAATCCACATGATCACTAAACAAAAATAGGCCTTTAATATCTGACGATCCCACTATTTTCCCCTGTTCAGCTCACTTCTTACTCTCTGCCTCCTTGTGATGACTATTTCAAACCTTCTCCACTTTCTGAATTCTACAACCACCTCTCTCCAGTTGCACCACGTGCCCTATTCACATAGCTCCTTTACAGAGTATAATTGTGCCTGGTGTTCCCAATCCTACAAACCCCCTATAGCTGACCTCATTCTAGCCTCCTGTCCCTGTTAGAACAGTGGAAATGTTTCTCCCTCATCTAAGGAAAATCCCTCTACTTTAACATTGGCTCTCATACCCTCCCAACTTCCCAAGATATTACATTATTAATCATACCTTCTCTTTCTTATGTAGACTCAATCTTACTTTGCACCTGGGCTTTCTCATCAACCGTAAGATTTTAGATAAGCTTAAGTCTTTCCCATTACTCAAAGGAGGAAAGGAAAAAAGGAAGGAAGGAGGAAAAAACTCTCTCTTGACATTACATTCTGTTCTAGCTAGTTCTTCCTTTCCATAGCCAAAATCCTCATTGTCTCCATTCCCTCTTCTCCCTCTCATTCCTTGATCTGCTCTTATCTAGTTAAAAAAAAAGTTGAGATGTAGGGCCAGCCCGTGCCTCACCTGGAAGAGTGTGGTGCTGATAACACCAAGGCCACGGGTTTGGATCCCTATATAGGGATGGC
>NW_007727498.1:171350-172967 GCF_000696425.1 Galeopterus variegatus | reverse complement strand
AAAAAAAAAAAAGTTGAGATGTAACATATATGTGATAAAGGGCACTAATCATACATGTACAGCTCATGAAGTTTTACATATTGATACACCCCTTGTAGCTACTATTCAGATCAATAAAGAGAGCATTTCTAGGAACAAAAGATAGCAATATTGTCAATGTTCCAGAACTTGATATCTTCACTTAAGAATACATCCTGAAAATCATGCCTTTTCAACTGTGTAGTGCTTCATTATGTAGCTGTGCTATCACTTATCAATATTCTGGTGATGGACATTTAGATTGATTCCAGTCTTTTGCTGTTACAAGTAGTGCTTCAATGAATAGTCTTGCACAGATGTCATTTTGTATTTCTGCCAATGTATATTTGGTACAGATTCTTAGAAGTGGAACTACCGGGCCAAAGATTAAATACATTTGTAATTTGGCTAAAATTGTCAAATTCCTCTCCATAGAGGTTGTACCATTTTACATTTCCACCAGCACTGTATGAGAGTACTTATTTCCCCACAGTCTTGCAAATAACATAAGTTGATTAGCTTGTGATTTTATTTTTTTATTTTTTATTTTTTTTATTTTTATTTTGTCAATATACAATGTAGTTAGTTATTGNATATTGTCAATGTTCCAGAACTTGATATCTTCACTTAAGAATACATCCTGAAAATCATGCCATAGCCATATGTTAAGACCTTCCTCATTTCTTTTCAACTGTGTAGTGCTTCATTATGTAGCTGTGCTATCACTTATCAATATTCTGGTGATGCACATTTAGATTGATTCCAGTCTTTTGCTGTTACAAGTAGTGCTTCAATGAATAGTCTTGCACAGATGTCATTTTGTATTTCTGCCAATGTATGTTTGGTACAGATTCTTAGAAGTGGAACTACCGGGCCAAAGATTAAATACATTTGTAATTTGGCTAGAATTGTCAAATTCCTCTCCATAGAGGTTGTACCATTTTACGTTTCCACCAGCACTGTATGAGAGTACTTGTTTCCCCACAGTCTTGCAAATAACGTAAGTTGATTAGCTTGTGATTTTTATATGCATATATTTTTTTCTCTTCTTCTTTTCTTACAGCCTAATTGAGATATAATTGCATATAATATACTGCCTACGATTTGATGAGTTCTATCTTCTGTATACACCACAAAACCATCATTAAGACCAAGATAATGAATACATTCATCTCACCCGAAAGACTCCTTTTACTCCTTTGTAATCTATTCTTTCCTCCCCATCCTACCCCAAACATGAGAATTCTCAAAAATTTTACTTCTCATGTATACTTTTACAAGGTATCAGGGGATGCGCCTCCCAGCATGAGTGAGTAAAATAACAAAAAAACAGGATAATGAACCCAGAAGGGAAGAGAGGTAATTTTGAGCATGAGAGTGAAGGGAAATCCCAGGCTTATAACCTGCTGCCACCTAGGCTGATGGCACCAGCATGGAGGGCAAGAGTGAAATCCATACAGAGCTTGATGTATCAAAAGTTTTGAGTGGAGATTTAGAGACTTAAACAGAGAGTTTGTGGCTGAAAACCAAGCAAATGAAAAAAAAAATAATGAGAGAAAGGAGAAGTAATCATGATATGCTACATGGCTCAACTATGAG
>NW_007727498.1:169013-169654 GCF_000696425.1 Galeopterus variegatus | reverse complement strand
CAATGATTTAAGAACATTTATTCATTTTAATCCTAGAAACCTTGAAACATTCCATCTTCCATGGTACTGAACTGTAGTACCATGTTAAGGTACTACAGAGTACAAGGAGACTTTCGAGTGAGATGAAATATTCATTATCTTGTGGTAGTGATGGTTTCATGGTGTGTACGTAAAACAGAGCTCATCAATAGTAGTAGTGATGCATCTACCTCCAGTTCACTCTTGAGGCTATTGTGAATTTTTCTAAATGAGAATAAGTGCTTGGATATGACTCTTAGTAGTGGATCAAAGAAAAAAAAAAAAAGAATAAGTGTTTGGGGCTCCTTGATGGAGACATTTATTTAACTTTTTTCATTTGTTAATGGAAAGATCTTATATTCATATTTCCATTACCTCCTGCTGGGATAATTTCATAAACCGTAGTTATCTCATTAGTAATAAAACCCCACTATTTATGGGAAGCATTATGGGATATTAAATAGTGGTTAACAGCGCAGATGTGTTCTACTTTAAAAGCTCATTACCAAACAGGTTAAATGATAAAATATATTAATTTTGCTGGAGGTGGAGAGCAAGGTGGGAAAAGGAAGTTGGAGAGTGAAAAGTGACTATTTGATTAATAAAAATAATTTTCTCTTGGC
>NW_007727498.1:167441-168923 GCF_000696425.1 Galeopterus variegatus | reverse complement strand
GAAAAGGAAGTTGGAGAGTGAAAAGTGACTATTTGATTAATAAAAATAATTTTCTCTTGGCTGAACAATTTCCTTTACATTATGAGCTCCCTGAATGCATTTAAAATATGATCCAATTTGCCACGATTTGACTTACAACAGATTTTTTTTTTTTGAGCACATTTGTAAAATAAATGTCAATCTGTTTTCTGAAACTCATGGATATGCTATGTACTCTAATTTCATTCTTCTTTCTTCTCCCTTTCTCCCCACAGTTCCACAAGGATACTTCAAAAGTTCGTGGAAAAATGGAATTAAAAGATAATACAAATCTTTTCATGAACTTTTTGAAGGCCCCTGGTATACAGGGCATATCAATGGTGGTTAACCTTAAAATTTAGTCTATATATTACAGACTATCAATAAGGGCTGTGATAAGAACAGGAGGAATGGACATCTCCCAGATATCTTGGACTTAATGCTAGATGTAGTAACTGCCTAGGCTTTGAAACTTTAAAGAAAGGGTGAGTATATTTTTGTTTGCATGAGGATACTTCAATTTTGCTGTATAAGAGCAAATTACGGGATTATACTTATGTGCATAAAGGTTGATACTGGACACTGAAAGTGTGGAATATAATAACAATAACTTTAACAGGTACTAGTAAGTACTTACTGAACACTTACTATGTGCTTTACATGAATTAATTCATTTAATCCTCATGACAGCACTATGAGAGTAGTATTTTATTATTTGTATTTACAGATGGAACAGAGGCTTCTAAAGCTTAAGTAACTTGGCCACAGAACACTTGCATTGATGCATTCAGTGTGTCTTATTCCATCTAAGCTATATTGCCTTATTTTATTGTAGAGGAGATATGTCATTCTTTTAGGTTGTCTAACATCTGAATCTTATTGTTTGGGAAATTTTCCTCCATATGCCCTGGTAGGAGCCAGAGCCCACCATCCACTACAAAAGCTAAACGTATAGATACTCACTTCTCAAGTTCCCTTGCACCACTGGTGTGGGCATGTAATCTCGGCCCTCCTCAGCTGCACTCTCTGGTGGTCATTGCAGCAAGATCAAGTTTCAGGAGCAGCAGCCGCAGCAGTGCCAGGGGTGCTGGGGTCAAGAGCTGCAGCCTGTGGTGCTTGCCAGGGGTGACAGGCCTATCCTCACTAGATAAGTCTTGTGGCATTGCTTTGGATGTTCCTAGCTATGTAGCCTTGAAGTTGGTTGATCTAGCCTTCCCAGCAGTTCTGTGAGCTATCCAAGTGTTCTGACTTGTAGCAACAGCTCTCTTAGTTGTTTAGCCTTCTTTCTTTTTTTAAAAAAAGAATGCAGTTGTGCATTATTGAGGCACAACTGATATACAAAGAACTGCACATGTTGAATGTGTACAATTTTTTTTTCCTTTTTGTCTTTTTTACTGACCGGTAGCGGGATCGCAACCCTCGGTATTGCGCCCGCACCGCGCTCAGCCAGTGAGCGGGAACCGG
>NW_007727498.1:143933-166954 GCF_000696425.1 Galeopterus variegatus | reverse complement strand
TGCATTACGTATATGAGCCAAATTAAGTCTTAGAAAACCTTAAGACTTAAGTTTTACTATTTTCCCCATTTTACAACCACCTCATTGATTTTACCAGGTCACCTTTATTCCTGCCTCCTTTATTTTGATTCCACCCTCTCTTGGATGGCTGGGTTTTATCATCAAAGAGGGTTTTTTTGTTGTTTTTTTCAAGAGGAGCTTATAGCTGCCGTTTTGTTTGAGTTCCCTCATGTTGGAGAGAGTCTGTCTTTTGCCTTTATATGTGAAGAACAAATTTGCTGGATATAAATTCTTAGGTTATACTTTACCATAGAACTTTCTAGGCATTGCTCTACTGTTCTTCTGGAAGAGATGATTTTCATGGTGAAGGCTGAGGGCCACCAGATTTTTCTTTAAAGAAATTTTAAAATTCCTTTGTTTGGTTCTATTCTTCTTTGGTATTCTATAAAGGAATACCAACCATGTGCATGTTAGATCTCCTTTGACTTCTATGTCTATCGTCTTCTTTAATTTTTTTTTTTTTTTTTATATCATTGCCCCTTTCCATGTCTCTCTGGGGCTTTAAAAAAGCCTGTCCTTTATGTCCTTTGCTATGTTTTTAATTGTATTTTTCTACTTTTATTTCTCATAGAGTGTTTTTTTGTAATGTTTTATATTTCTATCCCACTCTTTTCCCCCTAAGCTCTACTGGCTCGCCTTTGACTCCCTACTGTGTTTTGAACCCTTCCTCTGTTTCCTTGAATAACTCCTCTTTTGTATATATTCTTTATCTGCATTTTGATTACATTCCTTTACTCTCTTCTTTCTTCTGTCTGTACCTGTGCATAGGGCCTGGGATGGTTTACTTCTGATGTCAACAGAGGGAAATTAGTAGGAAGAGGAGGTGGACTGAAGCTGAGTAGTCTTCAGCTTCCTCTAACTGCTGCCTTCTCTTCCCTAAGCATTGATATACTCTTAATATTTGGCATTCAGGAGGTTAGTGTAGTGTACAGTAAAATTCCTTAAACTACCTCTGGAAAATCCCCTAAGCCATCTCTCAGCTGTAAGACCAGTTTATAGACAATGTAGATTATTGCTATCATGGTCTGTCCTTTAGCTACCCCTCTCCTGCCACTTTATGGTACAGAATTGGTGTCTCCCTGGAGGTACCTACTGCTTCTCCCTATGGTCTCCCCATGTCCCTGGATCTTGGTGCTTTAATCAAAGACTCTTTGCAACTGTCACCTGTTCTCAGAAATACATATACTCTGCCTGAGAACCAAGGCACTCAGCGTTCACCATCATTTCTGTTCAAATTTGAAAGCATTTGGTAAGTGTTCCTCATGTCATGATCGTTGTTTGGAATTGTAGCATTTCCCTTCATTGAAGATAGGATTGAGAATCCAGGAGCAGCTTACCTAGGCGGTTCTAAATCAGGATCTCTTCTGAGGTTGCATCATCAAGGCTTGAGTGGGGCTGGAGCCCTCACAAGCTCACTCTTGTGGTTGTCGTGGTTGTTAACCAGTCTCCGTTCCTTGCTGAAGGTTGACTGGAGGCTTCAGTTCCCCACCACGTGGGCCTCTCCAGTGGGCTCGCACATGGCAGCTTTCTCCCTACAGAGACTGTGATATGAGAAAAAAATGTGACGGTGTGGTTGTTAACCAGTCTCCGTGCCTTGCTGAAGGTTGACTGGAGGCTTCAGTTCCCCACCACGTGGGCCTCTCCACTGGGCTCGCACATGGCAGCTTTCTCCCTACAGAGACTGTGATATGAGAAAAAAATGTGACGGTACCATCACTTCTGTTGTATTTTATTGGTCACACAGACTAACCCTGGTACAATGTGGGGGAGGACAACACAAGGGCATGAGTACCAGGAGGCAGAGGTCAGAGGGGGCCGTCTTGGAAGCCAGCTACCACAAGTACATGTGTATTGTGAAAATCTCCCCATTAGTTTACGATGCCTGAAAAATCCTCTCATTAATCCTCCCTGTGCTCCTGGTGCTCTTGCTGGGATCCCTGGGGTTGTCTTTTTCTTTTGGGATCAAAGATATTATCTCTGCTTTAGATCTCTGTGAAATCACATTTGCAGAATTCTTGTTGATTTGTCTATTTTCTCTCTTCTCCGAATTTATCTTTTCTACTTGCAGTGGAAGCCTCACTTCTTCTGAAGGCCCTTTGTTTCCAGCAGTCAGCATTGTCTTTCCTGTGTGGCATCATGCTACGTGTATGGCTCTGGAGTTAGATGAACTCAGTTTGGGCCTACAGAACTATCACGTACCCTGGGTGATTTAGTCAGCTTTTTTCTGCTCAGTTTTCTCATCCGTTAACTGGGAACAGTGATTCCTATATTTGCAGGGTAGTAATAAGCATAGAATAAAATTAAGTGCTTAGCACGGTCCTCAGAACACAACACTCAATGCATGCTGTTATTAGTATCATAACCCCCATCCTCAAGGCCAGTTTTCTGTGCATTGTAAATAATGTATGTATAAATAAATCTCTGAATTTTTTATTGTGGTCTCTATTAATTTTCTATAGACCTTATCCATTTGGGGGGAGGATATGTTTTTAGATTTTGATATGTAAATACCCTTTTGAGACCTCTGGGAGTGTAAGCTGGGAATATTAAAAGCTGTTTGTGTTTCTAATTGCCTTTATATGTACACATAACCTCCCTCTGAACCTGTATCAAGTCCTTGTGAAATATCTTAGCTATTAGTATGGCAATGTCTCTTGCTTCAAGAACCCTTAACAGTGAGTTGATATTTACATCCTATAACTCATTATAAAATGGCCAGAGGAGACCATTTTCTCTGTGATTATTTCACAGAAGCACCAGGCTTTTCTACTCTAGCCCTCATTGAACCCTTTATCAGTGTTTGGCACACTTGTGGACTGAAAATTTTAGGTAAAAATTTTAAGATATTGCTTACTAATAAAAAACCATATAGACAAATTGTGATAATTATTTCAGATTGGTAACAATGATACTGTATGCAGTTTTTGTCAAGAAAGCATAATAATGGATAACTTGAGCTATAGGTCACATTAGTTTCTTTTCTTACTATTTATTTATCCTCAACTAGGAAACCCAAATTCATAGTCATAGGTTGCTAAAAATAGCAGTACGTGTAGGTTTTTCTTTCAGGTAATTCTAACTATTATTTGGATTGACGTGGACCTCATATTTTCAAACAGCAATATCCCCCATTCCATAGCCATTGCAGTAAACTTTGTTACTCCTCTCGTCAAGACCCAAAGTCTATTCCATCCTCCATCCCCTGTGTATTAGTTTTCTATTGCTGAATAAAACATTGCCACAAACCAAGGCTTAAAACAACCCAAATTATTATCTCACAGTTTCCATGTGTCAACAGCCTAGCATGTTTTAGCTGGGTCCTCTGCTCAGGATCTCATAAGGCTGAAATCAATATGTTGTCGGCTGCAGCCTCATCTGGAGGATCAACAAGGGAAAGCTCCATTTCCTAGCTCTCTTTGGTTGTTGTCAGAATTTGTTTCCTGCTGGTCATAGGACGGAGGTCCCCACCATCTTGCTAGTGGCCAGGGGCCAGTCTTAGCTGCTAGAAGCCACTCTTAGGACAAGGGAAAGCTCCATTTCCTAGCTCTCTTTGGTTGTTGTCAGAATTTGTTTCCTGCTGGTCATAGGACAGAGGTCCCCACCATCTTGCTAGTGGCCAGGGGCCAGTCTTAGCTGCTAGAAGCCACTCTTAGGTCCTTGCCATGTGCCCCATCCCCATCTCAGCAACAAGGAACCTCTCTCTCACTGAATCCTTCTCATGCTTCAAATCTCTCTGACTTGCTCTTCTGCTACCAGCTGGAGAAAACTCTGCTTTTAAAGGGTTCATGGATTTAGGTAAAGTTCACCTGGATAATAATTCTATCTTCAGGTCACTCATTAGTAAACTTAATTGCATCTACAAAATCCCTTTTGCCGTGTAGCATAATCACGGGAGTAATATCAGGCTGTGGAGATCATGGGACCCATCTTAGAATTCTGCTCTTACACTAAATCTGGGCTGGCCTAGGACTTGCTTTGTACAGAAGAATGTGGTTCCGAGCCTTACAAATCTTGCAGCTTCCTGTTTTGCCTTTTTGAAATGCTTCTTCTTGCAACCCAGACACTGTGCTCTGAGGAAGTTCAAGCTGGCTGTGTGGAGGAGAACCAGGCATCCCAGTGGACCCCCAGCTGAGCTCCCAGCCAACAGCCAGAACCAACTGCCAGCCACGTGAATAAGGCCATGCTCAGACCATCCAGTCCCATTCAAGCCATATGAATCAACACCAGGTGGCTCAGAGACAAGCTATTCCAGTTGAGTCCTGTTCAAATTGCAGAACTGTGAGCAAATATTATTGTTGTTTTAAGACACTAAGTTTTGAGGTTGTTTGTTATGCAGAAATACACAAATAGTTTTAGGGTTCCATCAGATGCTGGGACTGCAGCAGATCACACTCAGACACTGGAGTTTGAACATGTTGGGTAAGGAGAGAGGGTAAGTGGATTCCTAATTCATTCTTTGATGACAGTGGACTCTGGAAATGATTGATTCACTGTTGCAGCTTTTGAATGTAATTTGAAATATGCTGAATAATGTATCATTGATCTATCTCCTAGGTGTCTGAAGACTTATCAAGAGTTGGTGAAAATTTAAGGTCTTAGTGATTGAGGCAGTTGTACACAATTCAGTCTTCTGAGGAAATCCTGGTAATTTACCTTCAACATTAAAAATCTAGGTATTTGGTACCTGAAGCTAGCTTCGGCTAGGTTTCAGACCCTCAGCCACTTGTTCTACCTTAGCCACAACCAAAGCCATCCAGTTCCCCTCTGGCCCACACAGTTCTGTTTCCTGGGACTAGCTAATTTCTCACTGGAGTGCTGGGTCACCCCCCTTGCTGCTGTCCTGCATCCAGCCCAACCACCCTGGTACCTGGGAGTTCTGGCTCCTCTTGTCACTTCTGGAGCTGGACAAATGCTGTACTACAGGGTGTGGGACCTGCCTTTCCAAGAGGTCATCAAAGGGGCTTGTATTAGTCAGGGTTCTCGAGAGAAACAGAACCAACAGGGGATTATATGTATATGTATATGTGTATGTATAACCATTTATATCTATCTGTCGAGATTTATTTTAAGGAATTGGCTTACGTGATTATGGAGGCTGGGCAAGTCCAAAATCTAATGGAGTAAGCTGGCAGGATGGAGACTCAGGGAAATGTTGCAGTTCAAGTTCAAAGGCCATCTGCTGCAAAATTCCCTCTCACTCAGGGAGGTCGGTCATTTGTTCTATTCAGGCCTGCAACTGATTGGACAAGGCCAATCCACATTATGGAGGATAATCTACTTTACTCAATAACAAGTGATTTAAATGTTAATCTCATCCAAAAAACACCCTCACAGAGTAATGTTTGACCATATATGTGGGCACTGTGGTCCAGCCAAGTTGGCACATAACCCTCACAGGCTGAATAATGCAACCTGGTAGTACAGACGACACAACTACTCATAGGATAACTTTGGTCAGTGGGAAACAGGAGACTGCAGTGAGGGCTGGATAAATTCCTTCTCCTTTATCCTTCTAATTTCCTTTAATGCTGAAATGTTGACAACCTACTGTTCTCTTTGAATAAAATACAGTATGCATTGGCATTCAGGTGAAGCCTCTTTCATTTGAATACCAGTCTTGGACATACCTACCCAGTGGTCTGTCAGTGCTGATCTCAGTACACTTTTTCCTGTTAACATTATGACTTACAGAACTTTGGGCAACCAAGTGAATGATTTTCATGGATTTTCAGGGGTAAGGAGAACAAAGTCATCCAGCATTTCTCACTCACATATTATCTCACAATATGCCAGGAGCTGATTTATACTCTTACACTCATCAGAGGTTTCCTCCTACTGTAAAGGTGCACACACAACTGACAGTAACTGCTCTTCCACTGTGTAGGCTGTTGTTATCATATTCTACAGTAAAGTCACTGATTAAGGGAGTTTTGCCGATAGCTTTTTCTCTTTTCTCTGAATGTTTCCTTCCTTCCTTTTTTTTTTTTTTGCTGCTGGTGGTACAAGGATCCGAACCCTTGACCGTGGTGTTATCGACACCATGCTCTAACCAAGTGAGCTAACCTGCGAACCCTCTCTGAATATGTCTCTTATCATTTGCTTTGCAACTACTGTTCAGCATGACTTGTACCTACTTTTAGTAAGACCCATAAGAATGAATAGTAGTCATTGTTTCAGTCTAGCAGCAAATTTTATTGCTTTCATATTGGAAAACATTATTTTCTGTTTGTTTTGGAATAGAACAGATGATTGGTACATGAGAGTGGTTGTTATGCTTTGTTTGAATATTACACAAATGGTATTGTGCTACTCTTGGACAATATTTTGAAGCAGATAGCACACTGAGAACCAGAGGAGAATAGATTGGTGGATGAATATTATTCAGTTTCAAAAATTTATCATATTTCCTGTTCACACTTTGCATCTTTGGTTCCTTGTGGGAAGTCAGTATACTCACACATTTGCTTGTCCCAGTATAGATATTTATTTTAAATTCCTGTTCACTTTTTATATTTGTGTTGTTTATATTACTGCTTTCATTACTACATTTACACTTCAATAAACCACTTTTAAGCTACTGTTTCATTTTTATGATTTGGACATAAAATGTGACAAAGAATAATTTCAAAAAATGCATACTCAACACATATAAACACCATTTAAATGATATGAAAATGTGCTCCCTGAGATAAATTATTCCACATTAATTGAATGTAAGCTGAAGCAAACTGATCAAAATAGTCCTTGTAACATATTTACAAATTTGGGAATGGAATGGTTATTATGCGTGAAATGGGTTTCATAGGAACATCATATTTAATTATATAAGTACATCTCAAGTTTTAAAATGTGTATCAGTTTATTAAGTATTGCATGAAGCTTTAAAGTGTGATAAGTTTCAGATAACAAAAATTGTTTGATTTTTTTGGTGGCTGGACAGTACGGGGATCCAAGGGATCCAAGCCCATGACTTTGGTGTTATAAGGCTGTGCTCTGACCAACTGAGCTAACTGGTCAGTGCCAGATACCAAAAGTTTTGAGACCATTATGCAGAAACTTTAACGTAGGTGTTCAAGAATCAATAGAACCTTCTGAAAAGATAAATATGTTCTATATCGGCACTATCCCATATAGTAGCCACTAGCCACATGTGTCTATTGAGCACTTGAAATATGGCTAGTGTGACTGAATTTTTTATTTAACTTAATGTTGATTAATTTTGTGGAGGACAGCACAGTGTGAGATGGGTCTCACACCATTCGCACACACCAAGAATATAGACAGCTTGAGAGAAAGGATTGGAGAGCTGTGACATGGATTCCCCACCTCTTTGGATTCCCAGCAAAGAGTAGAGCTAGTGGGTGGATACCCCTTTCTCAAGCCTAGTGGAATAAGTTCTGTTCAAAAATCTAAAGGATGAGAGAGGAGATGGCTATCTGCTGACATGCAAATAAATATTTATTGGGACCAAGATAGCCTGAATGTTTCCCAAGGCCTAGATGTATGTGTGTGTGTGTGTGTGTGTGTGCATGTGAGAGAGAGAGAAAGAGAGAGGGGAGATGGGTACCTGCCCCAGATACTGTCTGATAGAGCACCCTGGAGGCATGATCAGGGTCTAGCAGAGAAACTGAAGATGTCACCAGGTTTCCAGGGGCTATAGGAATACGGAACCAGACAGACTTGAGGTATGATTACTTAGGCCAAGGAAGCTACAAGCAAAAGAACTCTGAGTGGGAAGTCTCTAAAGAAACCATGTAAGTTTCCTGCAAAAGAAATAGTCACCTTTAAGCTATGCCAGGACCAGCGTCTTCAAGGCCACGTTAGGTCAGTGAAGGAGAAGTTTCCAGCCTTCCTCACCTCCTGCTTCCCACTCTCTTCCCTGTCTTAGGGATCAGACATGGTTAGCACATAGGACAAGAGGCAGTATAGGACCCCAGACATTCTACTTCTGACTAAAGGCTATCTGGGTACTTCAAGTCATGGTGGGGATTTTTATTTTCTAAGAGTGATCAGAAAAGTCATGAGACTGAGTTGCAGTCAAGATGCCAGAATAGATGGTCCCCAGCATCACTCTCTCCCAGAAATCAACCAATATACAACTATAAAAATGTAACATCAGCCATCTTGGTGCCACTGGAGCTCAGGGGAAGAGGAGGAGAAACCTACAGAGTTCATGAAGGCGGGAGAAACCAGGATGAGAGAAAGAAAAAGCTGCTCTGAGCATTTCGTGCTGTGGCCACTTTAAGGCTGGAGCTGCTGAGCGCATGGAGCAGGAGCTGGCAGAAGCCGCAGCTGTGCCCTTCAGGTGGAGTTTCTTGGAGGCAGCAGGGGAGAAGAGGGCCTTGGTGGCCCACAGGACAGCAAGACCACTAATAGTGTTCCCGTGGACCTACATAGGAGCAAGGGGCTACAGCAACTGAAAAAATGGAGCTACTCAGAGGCCTGTGAGTCATCGCAAGGGACTGATGCATGGCCCGTCCCATAGGAAATATTTGGAGCATGGGCAGTGGGAGAGATGGGCCCACCAGGGGAACACAGGGACACAGCAAGGACAGCTGGTCTGCACTCCACTCAGCATAGGAGACTGGTCAGGAATATAGAGCAGCATGGGGTGCAGTTTGGTGAAAAGACTCAGGCCCAGACCAGAGTTACTACACAACCCAGGTTCATGGAGTCTCTGGAGAGCCAGAAGTACCTATAAAGTCAACTATTATAACCTGTGCTGCACAAAAAGCCTTCCCTAGGGAAGCAGCAGCAAAGCAGCAATTTAGCTCAACCACACACCTCAAGTACTAGTCCCAACAGGAAGTTCCCCCACTTTAGAAGTAAGAAAAGGACAAAAAAATTAGTTCCAGCTCAGACACATTGCCAGTGCCTCCGGTCTGCCTGGGGATGTGAGGCATGGAGCCGGGGACAGGAGCCCCATCTCACACCAGGCACACTGCACCAATGCCTCAGGGCCTGAAGTATGGAGCCAGGTACTGGACTCCCCTCCCCCCAACCAGGCATACTGATCTGGTGCCTCAGGGCCCACCTGGGGACCCGAGGTATGGAGCCAGGGACCGGACCCCCCCAAAACCAGGCACACTGCCAGCACCAAGGAGCATGCCAAAAACATCACCTCCATTTGGGTGGCTCACCACAGCCCCCACAACAACCATGGCTGCTGTGAAAGTGGCTAGATGCCACAACCACCACGCAGATGGTCTGCCAGCCATTGGAGTGTATTGACACAAGGAGAGTCACCAGCAGAGATAAAGAAGAGCATGTCTCTCTCCACAAAGCCCATTCCAGAGTGACAGAAGAAGCATCTGCTCTATGATAATACTGGGGGACCTGATCACCCAGTGAGTTAACTGGCCATCCCTAGACGGGATCTGAACCCTTAGCCTCGGTGTTGTCAGCACCACACTCTCCTGAGTGAGCCACGGGGCTGCCCCTCCATGAACTTTTTTTTTTTTTTTTGTCTTTTTCCATGTCCGGCAACGGATCGCAACCCTCAGTGTTGCCCCCGTACCGGACCAGGGACCGGCAACGGGATTGCAACCCTCGGCGTTGCTCCCGTGCCTCGCTCAGCCAGCGAGCGGGAACCGGTCCGTATGTGGGATCCGAACCCTCGGGCGGGAGCGCCGCCGCGCTTCCCAAGCGGCGCACTATCCAGTGCGCCACCGGGCCAGCCCCCCTCCATGAACTTTTTGAAGACTCCTCATATACCTGCATTTCCCACAATGAACAGGAGTAGTTACCTTCCAGGTAAGCACAACAATGTGGAAGCAGCAGTATCTTGCACGTGAACATCACTGAGTGAATAAAATGACAGTCTTATATGTACTTTTCTTCATTCTTCCATGTTGGACACTGTTATGCAGAGATCAAGGAGGGATTAAGGACAATCTTACGGCCATTTAAAAATGAGATTTAGGGACGGCCAGTTAGCTCACTGGGAGAGCGTGGTGCTGACAACACCAAGTCAAGGGTTAAGATCCCCTTACTGGTCATCTTTTAAAAAAAAGAAGAAAAAAAACCCCGAGATTTTAAAGCCTTAAGGGAAACTGTTGTTGAAAACCTCCATAGTTACTCAACTGACTTACTGGATGACCAAGAAAAATGAATTCAAGCTCATGGCTGTATCTCTCATAGTAAGTGAGGCAAGAAATTAGAACTAGCTTTTCAAAATGAATTCAAAAGCCCCAAAAGTAAAAAGGATCCCTAAACCAAAAATTAAAGGCTGTGACAGTAAACAACAAAGAAATTGACTATACTTTTATGAATTACAAAGATAAACAAAAGGAAGTGCCATACAATGGTTTATATACACTGTTTAACACAAACCTTACAACTGGAAGAATCAAGTTCCAGAAAGGAAAGACATACCAAGTGAAGATTTTATCACCAAAGCCCAAAGCAGGCTCATTATAGCAAAGTTTCTAGACACAAAGGTCATAGCGAGAATTCCAAAAGAAAACAAGGTTTTGGGGTCTCCTTATATCATCAAAATGAGTATATCAGAGAAGATATTTTAGAAGAGATAAAGATGACAGTGATGACCTGCTGAGGAATGTGATGTAATGAAAAAAATTGGCTCTCAATGCTCAAGGTTATTAAGAGAGAAGAGAAAGAAAACCAAAAATGCCTGGCAACTAGGCAAAACAAACCAGAATGCAGTAGTCACTATGGCGATGGTCTGGTGTATATGTTACTTCTAGTACTTATGGCTTAAATTTTATGAAGCCCATTGGATAAAGATCTTGATTCAGAAGCAGCCCATTTTCTCTGTAGTTGAGAATTTGTGTGTTCTTTCAAATGCTTTGAAAGACATCAAGGATTTACTGACACTGTCAATAACCCAAAAGAGAATCTTTTGAAAAGGTAATTCACATTTCCTTAAAGATTCAAATTTAGAAGCCCCATGCCTAATACTTTGATTCAGAAAACAGAATTGTATCCAAAGAAAAACCAATGGTTTCATTAGGAGAAGTTGCTTCAGAATTTAAAATGCTAAGGCTAGAGTAATAGTGGATTAAGAAGAGTGCTTCTCAAACTATGATAGGGACCACTTTTTGTTTGTTTGTGTGAAGGTTAATTCTAGGTGTCAACTTGGTTAGATGAAGGAATGCTGAGAAACCTGGTAAAGCTATCTTTTTAGGTGTGTCTGTGAGGGTGTTTCCAGCAGAGATTAGTATGAGAGTTGACTGGATTGGGTGGGAAAGACCCAGCCTCAATGTGGGTGGGAACCATCCAATCCGCCAGAGGTTCAGAGAGAACAAAAGACAGAGGAAAGAGGTGAAGCTCTCTCTTGATCTGCTGGAGCTGGGATACACTCTTCTCTCCTGTCCATGGATATCAGAGCTCAAGACTCTTCAGCTTTCAGGTTCCAGAACTTACACCAAGGACGCCATCAGCTTCTCTGGTTTTGAGGCCTTTGGACTTGGACTGAGCCACGCTACCAGCATCCAGTTTATAGACGGCCTATCGTGGGACTTTTCTTCATAGCCACGTGAGCTAATTTCCCTAATAAATGCCTTTCATGTAATTATAACGTATCCTATTGATTCTGTCTCTCTAGAGAACCCTAATACCGTTTGTTTTTTCTTATCTGTTGCATATTGATACTTTTCTAAAATGCAATAAAAAGGAATTACTATACTAGAAAAATAAGATTAAAAAATAAAGACATACCAATCATGAGAAAAACATCAGGCAAACCTCAACTGAAGAGCATTCTTCAAAATATCTGACCAGCACTCCTCAAAACTGTCAAGGACATTGAAAACATGGATGGTCTGAAAAACTGTCACAACCAAGAGGATCCTAAGGAAATATGACAACTAAATGTAATGGGGTGTCCTGGATGGGATTCTAGAACAGAAAAATGTCATTAGGGGGCCGACCCGGTGGCGCACTGGAAAGTGCACCACTTGAGAGCACGGCGGCGCTCCTGCCGAGGGTTCGGATCCCATGTGGTGACCGGTTCCTGCTCACTGGCTGAGTGTGGCACGGGCGTGACACTGAGGGTTGCGATCCCGTTACCAGCCAGTAAAAAAAAAAAGATAAAAAGGAAAAAAAAAAAAAGAAAAATGTCATTAGGTAAAAACCAGGGTATCTGAATAAAGTAACGATTTCACCAATAATAATGTATTAGTATTAGTTCCTTAACTGTAACAAATGTACCATATTAAAGTTAGATGTTAGTAACAAGGGAAACTGGGTGTGGGGTATGTGGTAACTCTCTGTACTACTTCATAATTTTTCTGTAAATCTAAAAGTTCTCTAAAATAAATAGTTTATTTTAAAATTTAAAAAAACCAAATACGAGCCTTCAAAAATTTTAATTATTACATTCAATAGACATAAAATTACTCTGTCAAATCTCTAAATGCTATAAAAAGTTTCTAAATTCTTACTCTCAGTTTTCCCTACCTATAACATTGTCCACTGACAAGGAACAGTTCATGCACTGGACTAGCCCATGGACCACACTTTGAGTAGCACTGGTCTAGACCACTGCTTCCTAAATGCCATGATGAAGTTTTCATTAGGTATACAGCCAATGAGAAATACTAGGAAAATTAACTGAGTTTTTTTTTTTTTTTTCCTTTTTGTCTTTTTTCGTGTCTGGCAACGGATCGCAACCCTCAGTGTCACAAGCTAAGCAAAGTCATTGTTTCAGCTGGAGTCTAGCTTCAAACTGATCCCACGAAGAGCTCTGGAGCATATCTTGCATCACAGTTAGTCCCACCTTGAGACAAGAGGACAGAGCTTTGTTCCCCATGAGTCAGTCATTGGTTGGACAAAGGAGAATGGCTAACAACCTCCCAGGTATCTCTAGATGAGGCAGCTCTCATTGGCCAAGAGCAATTCTCTGGAGAAGGGTCAGCTATGAGTGGTTTGTAGCACACACTCACAGTGGGAATGGATCCAACAGCCCAGTAAAGGGGATCTGGGTGGAACTCTAGCAACATCTAATAGTCTATCCTATCAAGTGGTTTTCTGGTGGCCTATTTCAGAGGAAAAAGTGATGAAACATTTGTTCACATATATACCTAATATACTGTACAAGCTGGACTTGTGAGCTATAATTACAAAGCAACTTAATTTTGCTTGTCACCATCCCTTTAAATTTATTAGGTGGAGCTAGTTCTTCCTCTGCCTCAGAATGAAACTCAAGCAGTCCCATGACTTTTCTTTTATTTATTTATTTTTAAAAAATTTTTATTGAATCAAAATTGATTATACATATTTTGGGGGTTCAACATTGACATCTGTTAATCAAATCAATATTACTAGCATATATATTGTTACAAATCATACTTATTCTTTATGCCCCTTGTCCAAACTCACCCCCCTCCCCCCTCTAGTTACCCTAGATTTCCTAGCATTCCAAATCAGGGACAAATACAGCCGAAATTGTAGCAAAGAAATAAAATGGTCCTGAGGCAACATATTCAGAAAAAAAATGGCCCTGGCAGGACATTTAAAAATACAATGGTATTCCAAAACATTAGTGGAAAAATAGAATTGAAAGGTAATATGGGCCGGCCCGGTGGTGCACTGCTACAGTGTGTTGCTTGGGAGCGTGGTGGCGCTCCCGCCGAGGGTTCGGATCCCACATACAGACCGGCCGCTCACTGGCTGAGCGAGGTGCGGGCACGGCGCCAAGGGTTGCGATCCCGTTGCCGGTCCCGGTCCGGTGCGGGCGCGACACTGAGGGTTGCGATCCATTGCCAGACATAAAAAAAGACAAAAAGGAAAAAAAAAAAAAAGGTAATATGAATCTTTCCATGAATTTTTTTTTTTCTTGAAGATGACCAGTAAGGCCCTGGGAAGTGACTTTTAGACTGAGGCTTGAGGCATAAGGGCAGTTGACCAGGCGAGGTAGAGAGAAAGAGCTTTCTACAATGAACCCACATGCTGGCTGGATCGGGTGTTCTCTGCCTTTTTCTTTAGGGTGGAAACATTTACTAATTCAAATAATACTGAGAATCTACTATGTGCCAGACAGAGATAAAAACTTGTACACAGAATTTTGTATTAAATACTCTTTAATGGTATAGGGAAATCATTTTATTTATGATTCTGAGATTATTTCTTCCTCTGGAATTAATTTCTCCTTTATTTCAGTAATTGATTAAGAAAAATGCTTAAATAAAAGCTCTAGGGATAGAGTGATAGATTATAAGGGTTGTCAAAAAAAATAATAATCTTGGACTTATCAATAATTCTTTCTGGATTTCAGTTTCCTCATCATTAATATGACAAGCTGGACCAGATACTGTTCAGGGCTTCTCCCTCTGCAAGCTTTAGTCAGTACTCACTTCAGTATTTACCTATGAGAAATAATTCTAGCAGCATTATTACTTGAAATGCTTTTCATGAAAAATACAAAAGAATTACTTCTGTGAATATAGTTTTGAATTATATGAAGGTGTTTGCAAAATCTTATTTTAATTTAGCTGTCAGTAAATTTCTTATCATTATTTAGTCCTGTTTCAATTCACCAAATGTGCTACTGCTTGGAAACTTGTACTCAAGGAATGCTAAACTAATCAAGTGTATATTCAGGCAAGTGTAATCAGTTATGTAGTTAATTATGTGTATAAATTTCCTTTTGAATCTGTTGCTGTTTAAGCTCTGAGATTTAAAACTGTTATTTGGAACTGGAAAGCAAAATTTAGTGCCAGGCATTAGATGTATTTTCCCCTCCTGCTCAGTTGCAGAAAATTTTAAATAGTAAAATACTAGTAATACAGTTATGAAATGTTAGGTTTTTTATACAGTCCTTTGTGTGTATGTGCACATATATTTTTCAAAGAGATATGCAAATACTGTTAAATGTTTTACACTTTTGGCCAGAAACAGAGCCCCTGGCAACAGACTAAGAGCACTGCAGTATTTTGCCAATTTTAAACCTGTTCCCATTCCTCTTTTCATTTCTGGCCAAAGCATAAGCCGCTTTTATCATTCTGCATAGATGACATCAGCCCGGCTGTTCCCTCATCAAATTAATTAATAAAGATTCCAAATGAGTCATAATTTCATCCAATTCATCCAGGAGTAATTTTGGCAAGAGGATGACTTGGCTGAACTCTCTCACTTGTCTTTCTCCAAAGAGAATATTAGTCTTAGAGTCCTGGCCACATTTCTGTAATGCCTCCCTCTGGACCACCACCTGCCATTGGATAGAGTGGGAGGTTTCTCTATTTACTCTAAAGATAACAACAAAGGAAATAAAACCTTTACTGTACCCACGTGTTTCAATGGAAAAATAAACCTAATAACTGTTTAGGTGAGAAATGGATTTGGGGTCTGATAAGACAGGATTGAAATACTGTTTTCATCAGTTATTTGCTATTTAACTTTAGTCTCCTTCTTTGAAAATGGGGCAATAATTCTGTAACCCACATGCAAAAAGGATTTGTTGAATTGCCCCATGCTTACTTAATATCCAGCTCAGCATATTGAAATTTCTGGGAAAAAATAAGTAAAAATTTGCACTGAAAAGTAACAAAGACATTTACTGGAGGTAACTCAGGGAAAAATAAAGGTATTACATTATACAACACACAAGCAATGTTCTCTAAAACTCCTCTTTAAACATTTTTACTTTCCCCTAGATTTCAGTACCTACATCAGTTTTCATATGCATTAGGCAGGTAATGCCAAGGTATTATAACAGAGTCCCAAATGCAGTAGTTCAAAGGAAAAAAGAAATTCCTCTCACTCTCTCTCTCTTTCGTGACAGTTAATATATAAACAATCCAGGTCAGCAAGACATCTCTGCTCCCTTGTTATTCAAGAACCCAGGTCCTTTCTAAAGGGTTGCTCTGCACTGACATCATCTGCATAGTAAATACAGATGGAGGGAAGTGGGAGGAATGTGTGAAGGTAGCACAACCTTCCACTTTCTCTCCTGGAATCCTCCCCAGCTACCATGTGAACAAGTCCAACTCACCTGCTGGAGGACGAGAGACCATGTGGAGCAGAGACGAGCCATACCAACTGAGCTCAGCCCCAACTGATGACCCATAGAACTGCAAACTAAATAAGTGTTATTTGTTGCAAGTTGGATTTTCTGGGAAGCACAGGCTGAGATGGAGTTAGGAATGCAAAATATCTGTGAAAGGAAAAAAAGGAAGGAATTAGGGTTTGGCTAGGGAGGCCATCAGAACATCTTGTTCCTGACAAATTTCTGTCAGCCCATCAAGGAGTTCCAAAGCAAAGATTGCCCATTAGAGAATGTAGGGGAGAAACAGCAATATATTTTTTACCCCATCACTAGGTTCATGGCTGAGGCACCTTTAACAAAGACAGATTAACAAGAGAAAAACATACACATTCATTTAATATAAATTTTACATGACATGGAGCTGTTGGAAGTCTTTGGAAATGAAAAAACCCAAGCCTTTGGAAGCCAAAGAAACAAGGAAACCAATGTACTTTATGCAAAGTTTGATGAAGAAGTGGATCGTTGTGGAGAAGTATGATTCGACAAAGCCTAATAGTGAGGTCTATTTGTTCAGATTCTTCTCGAAGCCTTTGGAAGCCAAAGAAACAAGGAAACCAATGTACTTTATGCAAAGTTTGATGAAGAAGTGGATAGTTGTGGAGAAGTATGATTCGACAAAGCCTAATAGTGAGGTCTATTTGTTCAGATTCTTCTCTGGGTCCCTGTGTCTTTAGAGATGATGATATTCCTTTCCTCTGGGTATAGGGAGGGTACCTCTTGAATGACAGTCTTATGACATGCTTCAGAAAAAAGAGAGACCTTCCTGCTTCTGCTGTTTTCTTAAATGCCAAGGTGCCATATTTTGGGATAGTGCATCCTGCATCCCATCAAGTAGTCCTACGTTAGACAGAAGTGGCTAGGCCTTTGCATCACTGCCTTACTCTGTCATTAGCTAGGGGCTGCTCTGAGATGAGTGAACTCAGTTCGAAAGCTGTCAGCTTCTTGCCATCCAGCAGTGAGTCATCTCTTGAAGGGGGATCTGAGTGGTACACCTTTATGTATGCCACATTATTGTTTTAAGCCAAGTGTTAGGATTATTTGTTATGCAGCAAAAGCTAACTGATTCATGTCACTGCAAGGGAAGCTGGGAAATATGACTGAACCAAGCAGCCTTTTTAAAAAAGGAGAGTGTAGTGCAGGTGTATGTGCAAGGGATTACAAGACTCTCTTGCAGCCTGGGCAGAGGCACAATGCCTATCAATCAGGGCACATGCCCTAGATTTTGAAATGAAAATAATAATGCAAAGAAGGAGCCCAGCAGAATCTTGTTTAGCAGCTGTTTGGAGACCCAGGAACTGTGTCTTCAGCAGTGTCTGGAGTCCAGTGTCACTGGATAGGGGTGTAAATTGGCCATGTCCAGTGACAGCACCAGTGGTGTCTTCCCTGCACCAATCCAAGTACACTCTGAGAATATTCCTGGCCTGGTTCATGACCTCCTGTATTAGTCAGGGTTCTCCAGAAAGACAGAATCAATAAGATATGTATAAAAATATAGGAGAGGGGATTTATTAGGGGAATTGGCTTAGGCAACTGTGAAAGCTGGGGAGTCCCATAATAGGCCTTCAGCAAACTGGATGCTGGTAGTGTGGCTCAGTCTAGGTCTGGGAACCTCAGAACCAGGGAAGCCGATGGTGTGATTCTCAGTCCAAGGCCAAAGGCCTGAGAGCCAGGGGTGGAATGGGGTAGGGCAGTGGTGTAAGTCCTGAACCCAAAGGCTGAAGAGTCTTGAGTTCTGATGTCCATGGACAGGAGAAAGTTATGTATCCCAGCTCTAGTGATAGAGCAAAAGATTTGCCTTTTCCTCTATTTTTGTTCTCTCTGGGCCTCCAGTGGATTGGATGGTGCCTGTCCATATTGTGGGTGGTCCTTTGTGCTAATCTCTTTCATGCTAATCACTTCTGGAAACACCCTCATGGACACACCCCAAATAATACTTTACCAGGTTTCTACATATTCCTTAATCTAGTGAAGTTGACATCTAAAATTACCATCACACCTCCCGCCGATTCCATTCCATCAGATGCCCAATATCTTTTCAACTGATTTCCTCTCCTCCTTAAATCAGTCAGAATAGTTTTCTCCTGCTTGTGACTGAGACCCTGACAGAAATTCAATACTTTGAATGACTTTTGCATGACTTTGGCATGACTTTTTGCATAGTTTTTTAATTTCAGCCCACACAAGTGGAGAGCAGGAAAGGTTCCCTTCCACTCTGGGTGAATTCTTACATCTGGAGATGCTATGGAAAGAAAAATGGGCTTATGTGAGAATCTGATGAAAAGCATTTTCCTTCTTTGGGTCAGATTACTTGAGTTTGATGTCTTCTGCCATTCACTTGCTGTATGACCTTGGGCAATTAGTTTCTAAAAGTCTCTAAAATGTTGCTGATAAAACATGCACCTGGGATTGTTGTGAGGCTTAAATGTGACAGTGTATGTGAAAGTGATCTTTAAATTGTTAAGTACTTAACAAGAGTGAGTTATTTTTAAATATAAAAAAATCTACCAAGCTCTTGCTCCAAACCCGATGCACTAATTTCCCCTTTGGGACAGTTTGGATAGTAATTAAAGTCAGTTTACAAGCTTGTACACATTCTTCACATAATTTGAGCTTGTTCCAACTTGTTTGTATAATTAATTGGNGGATTACAAGACTCTCTTGCAGCCTGGGCAGAGGCACAATGCCTATCAATCAGGGCACATGCCCTAGATTTTGAAATGAAAATAATAATGCAAAGAAGGAGCCCAGCAGAATCTTGTTTAGCAGCTGTTTGGAGACCCAGGAGCTGTGTCTTCAGCAGTGTCCGGAGTCCAGTGTCACTGGATAGGGGTGTAAATTGGCCATGTCCAGTGACAGCACCAGTGGTGTCTTCCCTGCACCAATCCGAGTACACTCTGAGAATATTCCTGGCCTGGTTCATGAACTCCTGTATTAGTCAGGGTTTTGTATTAGTCAGGGTTCTCCAGAAAGACAGAATCAATAAGATATGTATAAAAATATAGGAGAGGGGATTTATTAGGGGAATTGGCTTAGGCAACTGTGAAAGCTGGGGAGTCCCATAATAGGCCTTCAGCAAACTGGATGCTGGTAGTGTGGCTCAGTCTAGGTCTGGGAACCTCAGAACCAGGGAAGCCGATGGTGTGATTCTCAGTCCAAGGCCAAAGGCCTGAGAGCCAGGGGTGGAAGGGGGTGGGGGCAGTGGTGTTAGTCCTGAACCCAAAGGCTGAAGAGTCTTGAGTTCTGATGTCCATGGACAGGAGAAAGTTATGTATCCCAGCTCTAGTGATAGAGCAAAAGATTTGCCTTTTCCTCTATTTTTGTTCTCTCTGGGCCTCCAGTGGATTGGATGGTGCCTGTCCATATTGTGGGTGGTCCTTTGTGCTAATCTCTTTCATGCTAATCACTTCTGGAAACACCCTCATGGACACACCCCAAATAATACTTTACCAGGTTTCTACATATTCCTTAATCTAGTGAAGTTGACATCTAAAATTACCATCACACCTCCCGCAGATTCCATTCCATCAGATGCACAATATCTTTTCAACTGATTTCCTCTCCTCCTTAAATCAGTCAGAATAGTTTTCTCCTGCTTGTGACTGAGACCCTGACAGAAATTCAATACTTTGAATGACTTTTGCATGACTTTGGCATGACTTTTTGCATAGTTTTTTAATTTCAGCCCACACAAGTGGAGAGCAGGAAAGGTTCCCTTCCACTCTGGGTGAATTCTTACATCTGGAGATGCTATGGAAAGAAAAATGGGCTTATGTGAGAATCTGATGAAAAGCATTTTCCTTCTTTGGGTCAGATTACTTGAGTTTGATGTCTTCTGCCATTCACTTGCTGTATGACCTTGGGCAATTAGTTTCTAAAAGTCTCTAAAATGTTGCTGATAAAACATGCACCTGGGATTGTTGTGAGGCTTAAATGTGACAGTGTATGTGAAAGTGATCTTTAAATTGTTAAGTACTTAACAAGAGTGAGTTATTTTTAAATATAAAAAAATCTACCAAGCTCTTGCTCCAAACCTGATGCACTAATTTCCCCTTTGGGACAGTTTGGATAGTAATTAAAGTCAGTTTACAAGCTTGTACACATTCTTCACATAATTTGAGCTTGTTCCAACTTGTTTGTATAATTAATTGGTGGCATTTACTGTGACAAATGTACCTTTGTGATTTTCTTTTTGCTGTATAACTAATAGGTGTCACCCATCTTAATAACTCATAAGTATTTTTAAAATTTGTGAAAAAATAAATTTTATCATTTGGGATCTAAAATAAAAGAAAATAAATTTAATGTGGGTGAAAATCATAACTTTCATGATCATTTATGCAATCCACAGATTGATCTTAGCGTTTTTCCATTCTTAGTCTGGAGTTTCAGAACCTAATCGGTGAATTTGGATAGGAGTAGAGAACGAGTCCAGGAGAGAGTAGGCCTAAGAGTATCTTTGTAATTATTCTTGAGATTCTTTGCAAAACATTGTTTGGCCTGTATATAATATACATTTATTAAAGAGAAATTGGAAAATATAAATAAGAAAACAATTTCCAAATCCCATTATTACTACTTTGGTATTTAATTATCTATTGTTTAGTTGTTATTATCCATTGTTGTGTAACACACCACCCCAAACTTAGTGATATAAAACATTTTATGATGCATGCAGATTCTGTGTGGCAGGAATTCAGACAGGGGATTGTGGAATTCCTTATCTCTGTTCCGTGATCTCAGGGGCCTCTTCTGGAAAAAAAGCTACTGGTGACTCACCAGCTGGGAATTGGAGTCACCCAGTAGCTTCTTCACTCAAAGGTTTGCTGATTGGGCTGGGATGACCCAAAGGCTGGGCTCAGCTGGGATTCTTGAATGGAGTCTAGACCATTTGGCCTCCTCATGTGATTTGGACTTTTCACAGCATGGTGCCTGGGTTCTGAGAACAATTGTCCCAAAAGGAAACTTCTGGAGATTAAGCATTTCAAGAGAACCACACAGAAACTGCATGACTTTTTGTGAATTAACTTCAGAATACATATGGTGTTACTTCTGTCATACTCTACTGGTCAAAGTTGTCATAAGCTTGCCTGGATTCAAGGGGAATGGGACATAGGGCCCACCATTCATTGGGAGAAAGAATGAAGAATTTGGGGGCTAAGTTTAAAATATATGTCTTGTTATTCCGGGAAACTGACCTGGGAGCTGTGACTCTAAGGGATCTGGGTTTTGCATGAGAATCCAGCTGTGTGCAGTAGCCTTGAGGACTGCTTTGCTAAAAAAATAATAATAATAATAAAGTAAATAAAATAAAATACATGTCTTTGCAAGATTTTTTTATATAGCTTACAAACTATGCCCATACACGCAGCCAGCACAGCGGCAACCACTGAGCCGGTGCAAAAAGTGCCCCAGTCTCTCCCAACCCAGGGTGGTGGGGGGCCTTGGGCCTTACCCACATGCCCCTGACATGTGCAGCCAGCCCACAGACAACCACCAAGCCACAGCAAGAAGGGTCCCATGTTCCTGAGCTGGGACAGTGGGGGCGAGGGCTTTTACCACACACCCCCTGACCTCTGCACCCAGCCCGGCAATAACCAAGCTACTTCTGGAAGCCCCCTGGTCTCCCCTGTGGGAATGGGGGGGTGCCACAGGCCTCAATCCTGCCCCTCCTCCTTCCTCCTTCTTCCATCACATTTCCTTCCCCTCTCCCCTCTCCCCCTCCTTCCAGAACAGCATTCTAGAATGTAAAAAATAATAAAATCACATTTTCCTTAAAAAAAATCTATGCCCATACACACATACATGTACATTTAAATACATTTATTTTAAAAACAAGAATGTCATGCATTCTGTGTTAAGCACAATTTTATATACCAAGGAAAGAAAAGTTTTATTGAGATGACTGTTGACTTTCAAGAACCTTTAAATTCTGAGAAGTTAGATACAATGATCTTAAAATGATCATCAATGAACATACATTTTAGAGTTTCTTAAAGGTTAATTCAGTCAAAAAATAAAACTTTGAAAAGATGAAATCCATCGAGAGTTACAAAATATAGTTCTAAACAGTGACAAGTTTTCTAATTTCAAAATTACTGAGTTTGACATGTTATTTGAAGACTCTAAACCAACCACTAATGTCGAAAAGAGAACCAAATAAGTATTATTTCATTTGAAATATTTCTTAAGATAACGTGAATTCCACATAGCAAAATCATGGTTCAAGTATTTTGCTGTCACAGACAGGCCGCAGAGAGGCCTTCTCAAACATGGCTGCCCATGAAATCACCTGGGCCTGTTCACGTGCAGGCTGTGATTAGGAGGCCTAGGCTCAGTCCCAGACTCTGCATTTCTAACAAGCTCCCAGGTGAAGCTGCAGGCTCCTCGGGAGACCTTTTTTTTGAGCATCCAGGGTTAGAACAGAAGGAAGACGCAAACAGGAAAACATAGCCCCTGTGCTTTAACTGTTTTTAAATTATAAAAGAAACACACGTTTATCATATAAAATTTATGTTACAATAATATATAACCCCCTTGGTGACTACTATCATTTACAGAATGGAAAATATTAACTAACATTTATACGTTTATTTATCGAGCTTTAAGCAATTTACATGCATTATCTGATTGAACCATCAGACAACCACATGAGGGAAATACTATTATTATCCCCATTTTACAGATAAGGGAATAGAAGCGTAGAGGGATTAACTTGCTCTTAAGTTATCCCGTCAGAAGACGGCAGAGCTAGGATTCAAACCACTCTGACTTCAGAGCCTTCATTCTGAACCACAGGGTGGACTGTCGTGTCCATTAATTTTCTTCTCTATCTATGCTAACATTTATTAATTACAATTATTTTAAAACTTGGGATTATACCATGTTACTCTTTTAAAATTTTTGTTTATTCCTTCTTTCATTCATTCATTTAATGTGCAAGTAGTTTATTTGGGGA
>NW_007727498.1:142345-143429 GCF_000696425.1 Galeopterus variegatus | reverse complement strand
TTCAGAGCCTTCATTCTGAACCACAGGGTGGACTGTCGTGTCCATTAATTTTCTTCTCTATCTATGCTAACATTTATTAATTACAATTATTTTAAAACTTGGGATTATACCATGTTACTCTTTTAAAATTTTTGTTTATTCCTTCTTTCATTCATTCATTTAATGTGCAAGTAGTTTATTTGGGGAAGAATTCCAGAACACTGGAGTCGGGGAACTGCAAAGAGTGAAATAGGGAAAGAAGTAAAACCAGTGCAGTGGTGAATTACTGAGCTGGTTACCACTTGGGGCACTTGGGGCTCAAGCCCACTGCAGACCCTTGAAGAACTATGCAGAATATGCCTCAGAAATGTCCACCTGAGACACGGATTACCCACTGACTCCCACCACTCATTGGTCAAGGGCAGTGCTGCCTCCTTCACATTTCCAGAATTGAGCCTGTGCCAGCACGGCTGGGAGGACTCCTGTGCAGCCTATGGAGTCTGCACCAGAGAGGCCCTAGAGTGATGGGTAAGAGATAGTCAATGCAGTCAAGAGAGGGCGCTACCAGGCTACACCTGCACACGAATGGGTTGTACACAGTAATGCATACACATGATCAAAAATTGAAATCAAAATTAGTCTATGGATTGAAAAGTAAGTCTCTTTCTGACCACTGGCTGCTAGTCACCCAGTCCTCCTCCCCAGGGGTAATTTTTGTTTGTACTTTTCTGTATATCTTTTCAGAGGTATCCCATGTATATCCTTAACTGTACGTGTATAAATTTAGTATTTTCCCTTTCTTTAAGCCATTGTTAACATAGTACACATTATCTACTGGACTGTGCTTTTTAACTTTTCTATTTATGCATTTTGATGATAATTAGGTAAGCTTATGCTTAGAACTCCATTTTCTTTGAAATGACTGTATAGTATTTCATTTATGTCTATACAAGTTATTTATCCAGTCATTCCACTGATAATATTGATATTTCCAGTGTTTTATTAAAGTCAAGTTTATTGAGGTATACATGCAGTATAGTTCATGCTGCTAGGTGGACAGCTCCATGAATTTTGGTAAATGTATAGTCATGTAACCACAGTCAAG
>NW_007727498.1:135256-141299 GCF_000696425.1 Galeopterus variegatus | reverse complement strand
ACTGTTCTTGAAAGTGGCTATACCACTTTGTTTTTCCACTAGCAATATATGCATGTGCGCCGGCATTTGGTGTGGTCAGTTGTTTTTATTTTAGCCGTTCTGATAGATGTGTATAGTTTTTAATCTACTATCAACAGTGCTACAATGAAGATCCTTGGTGAGGACTGAATGTAATTTTTCGAGCGTTGCCTGCTGCACAGAGTGGCAATGGGTATTAGTCATTGTATGATTTCTACTATTAATAACTTCCTTTCACTATTATTAGCCACTTTCTCTGAGTTCCTCATTAGTGTATTCAGGAGTACTTTTCTCTGACCAGCTCAAATGTTCTACCTATGGAATTCAGTTAATCCTCATAAATCTCTTTAGATGCTGGCCAGGAATTCAGACACTGTGGCTTTATTTTGGTTTTGTTTTTAATTAGTAAACTTCATTTTCTAAAGTACAGAGTTCCTGTATATCCCTGTCCCCACATAGATACAAGCTCCCCTACTATCAACATTCCCCACCAGAATGGTACATTTGCTACAATGGATGAACTTACATCTATACATCATTATCACCCAAAATCCACAGTATACTTTAGGGCTCACTCTTGGTGTTGTACATTCTGTGGGTTTTGAAAAATGTATAATGACATGTATGCATCATTGTAGCATTATACAGAATAGTTTCACTGCCCTAAAAATCCTCTGTGTTCTGCCTATTCATTCCTCTCTCCCGCTTAGCCCCTGAAAACCATTAATCTTTTTACTGTCATCAGAGTCTTGCCTTTTGCAGGATGTTATGTAGTTGGAATCATACAGAATATAGCCTTTTCAGATTGGCTTCTTTCACTTAGTAATATGCATTTAAATTTCCTCCATGTCTTTTCATGGCTTGATAGCTCATTTCTTTTTTAATGCTAAATAACATTCCATTGTCTGGATGTATCACAGTTTACTCATCTACTGAAGGATATCTTGGTTGTATCCAAGTTTTGGCAATTATGTATAAAGTTGCTGTAAACATACATGTACAGATTTTTGTGTGGACATAAATTTTCACTTGGGTAAATACCAAGGAGTATGATTACTGGACCATATGGTAAGAGTATGTTTAATTTTGTAAGAAACTGCCTGTCTTCTGAAGTGGCTGTACCATGTTGTGTTCCCACCAGCAATGAATGAGAGTTTCTGTTGCTCCACATCCTTGTCAGCATTTGGTGTTGTCGGTGTTTTGGATTCTGGCCATTCTAACAGGTGTGTAGTGGTATCTCATTGTTTCAATTTGCAATTTTTTAATGACATATGATGTTGAGCATCTTTTCACATGCTTACTTGCTATCTGTATGTCTTCTTTGGTGAGGTGTCTGTTCAGGTCTTTTGCTCATTTTAAAAATCTTGTGGTTTGTTTTCTTATTGTTGAGTTTAAAGAGTTTTTTGCATATTTTGGATATCAGTCCTTTACCAGATGTACCTCTTGCAAATACTTTTTCCCAGCCTGTGGCTTATCTTCTTATTCTCTTGACTCTTTTATTTCAAGCTGTTTCTTTTTCATGTAACAGCTCACCTTCTACTTCATTATTTTTCACATCAGGCTTCATTCTGAGAGGGCTGCTTGCTTGGTGCACACATTCTGGGCACAGGCTGGCGCTCTCAGGTTCAGATAACTACTTTTAGTAATACTTGTAGGCATTCTTTAGGGCTTTGAAGATAAGAGGAAGATTAATTGAAAGGATTGAAGCCACATTTTGGAATAAACTGTGTACAGATATAGATATAACTATATACTATGCATAGAGTCATAATAATTTACAGCCATAATTAAATGTGACTCTTTAACTTCTCTTTTCTGTAGAGTACTTATTTCCAGCTCAAATAATATGTTTTTGATACCTTATCTTCTGCCACCTTCAATAAAATATAAGCAGTAGGATTACAGGGACTTTGTTTGTTCACCAGTGTGAACCCATAACAGCATCTGGCACATAGTAGGCTGTGTATTTATGTATGAAGAATAAATTGGATGAATTTACAAATAAATGACTCTGGGGTCCTGTACCCTTCAGATATTGGTGAGACGCTAAGGCAGCCTTGGCTCTGGGCTATCCTCTTCTCTGCTTGTCTTCAGACATAAGTGTCCTGTAACAAGGGATGACCTCGTTATTCTCTACTGTCAAAAACAGAAGCCCTAATTGTGAAGAATCCTTGGTTCTCATCTGAAATTTCTCAGAGCGCAGTCTTAAAGTACAGAGTATCCAAGAACTGTATTTTTGTGGCTCTAGTTACAATAGATGTGACTCTAATTCTGCAAAATCTTTGCTACAGCTGCCAGGAAATGCCCTGACTGCTGCCATCAAGTGCCTTCTGCAAGCGTGTGGCAGCTGGAAGAGTTTCAGGAGAAAGAGAACAACTTCCAGTCCCTGGCTGCCTGGAAGACTCTCCATCCCACTCCCCTGCTCAGGTGACTTCCTCTCCTCACCTTGGCTGTCGTAACTGACTGGGTGAACAATAAAAGACATTACCTTGCTGGGGCTGCTGTTTATGCATGCCAGGCATATAAATGGTGTGATAGGCAGTCATATAGTAGAAGAGACTCTCTACATGCTAATAGATTAAGCCTCATTAATATTATTTAGGGTTAACAATGAGGAAATGCATATCTAAAAAATTACATTACACCAAAGAAAGTATACAAATGGACAATCAGAACATGAAAAGATGCTCCACATCACCAATTATTAGGGAAATGCAAATCAAAACCACAGTGAGATACCACTTCACACTTATTAGAATGGCTGTGATAAAAAAAAGTGTTGGTGAGGATGCAAAGAATTTGGAATCGTTGTGCACTGCTGGTGGGAATGTAAAATGGTATGACTACTGTGGAAAACAGTATGGCGGTTCCTCAAAAAATTATACGTGGAATCGCCACATGATCCAGCAATTCTACTTCTGGGTATATACCCAGAAGATGTAATCAACCCAAATGTCTATAGAGGGACAAATGGGTAAACAAAATGTAGCATATACATGCAATGGAATATTATTCAGCCTTAGAAAGGAATAAAATTCTAATACATGCTACAACATGGATGAACCTCAAAGACATTATGCTAAGTGAAATCAGCCAGTTACGAAGGACAAATATTGTATGATTCCACTTACGTGAGGTACCTAGAATGGTGAAATGGCTTTCTTCATAGAGACAGAAAGTAGAATAGTGCTGAACAGGGGCTGGGGACAGGGGGCAGTGAGGAGGTATTGTTTAATGTGTACAGAATTTTGGCTTGGAATGATGACAAAGTTCTGAAGATGGTTTGTGGTGACGGCTGCACAACAGTATGAATGCACTCAATGCCACTGAAGCGTACACTTAAAAATGGTCAAAATGTTAAATTTTATGCTATTTTAATTTTACCACAAAAAATAAAGGGTTTATTTATTTAAATAAAGGGTCAAAAAATTTTGAGGGTTTATTTTGCCCTCAAATTACATAATATACATTTAGACCTGCCTAACCTAGCTCCATATTAAAAATGCAAATCAAAAAGAAATAACAAGAACAGTAAACACTTGTACTTACTGTTTGACAGGCTCTTTCCTAAGTGCTTTGTTTATATTCATTTAATCCTCCCACACCAAAAATGAGATAGGTTCTATTATCATCTCCAATTTACAGTTCAGGAAATGGAGGCAGAGAAAGGTCAGGTAACTTGCCGCCAGCAGCTAAGAAGTGGTGAAGCCACTTCAAACCCAGGCCGACTAGAGAGGCTGTCCCCTTCCTCACTGTGGCCCACTGCCTCTCTGCGGCCCACTGCCTCTCTGCTCCTGTGATATACTAACATGACAGCAAACGAACTAAACGTGACCTGCCGCTGCTGTAGCTCTTTCATTCCCGCACTTGACAAGCTCCAACCTTCGGGAAGGCCCAAGGCCTTGGAGCAGTGAGGAACAGATTATTCCAAAGTGCCCCTATGATTGGACTAGCCGATTGTTAAACACTGATGTGCACCTTGCATGGGGATCCTCTGGGACTTGCTTCCTTTTTAAATTACGACATGAGCATTTCATTTTGTATTGCCTGGTACTCAGTAAATGGAGCAAGCAGGAGCCGGCTGATTTCCAGAGAGACAGAAAACTCAAAAACTTCAACTGAGAGTCATTTATTCCTTCCACTTTATGGCATTTTCTCACTGAAGTACAGGAAATCAGCAGTGACATGTCACCCTGGCACCTCCAGCTTTGGAGGACACACACTCTAGAAAGGAGAGCAGCATAGGAGCTGGGCTGTGCCTTGGAAATTAGTCACAAGGACTTACAGTCCTTGCTGTGCTTTGTTATAGTTTTGGGATCTCTCATCCTAATCAACAACTGTAGGAGAATTGAATCCAACCATCATATTCAAAATTACCTCACCTTATACAAGCCATCATCTGTGAATTTTTTAATCATCTTTTTAATTTTTTGTTGTGATAATACAAAATGCCTGCATTAATTGACAGCTGCAACACGCTAGACATTATACTAAGCACTTTATCTATCTTATCCCATTTCAACCTCACAACTGCCCGCTGGAGGAGGTACTTTTCTTACCTGCATTTTACAGATGTGGAGGCCCAGAAAGTTAAGAAACTGCCCAGGTCTACACATCTACAAAGAGACAGACCCAGGATTCAAATCCAGGTTTTTAAAAATCCGTTGCCTGTACTCTTAATTAAGCTATAAAAACTAAGTTATACTTTTATATTATAAAAGAAGAATACATTTACATTAATTCTCTGATAGATGAAGAAAAAAAGAGCTAGGATTCTATTATGCTGAACTATGTAAAAGGACTGTTTTGTAGGTCAAAACAGTAAAATATTGTCAAGTTCACAGAGTTCAGAGTTAGTAATTCATAACTGAGCAACTGATGAATTTTCTATTTCATACCCTAAACATGGTAATGGGACTAATATGCACAAAGTTATAAGTTGCTGTTAAGCTTTGGCATTATCCTGAAAACAAAGGTGTCCCCTGATAGCTAGGTTGGAACTGTGGGTTCACCCTACCTAGAGAAAAGGAGGGCCCCAGGGGAGAGCAGGAGTGCTGAGTAGACCACCATGTTCTGTTGGCCACATATGAACCAAGAAAGCACACTGTGTACTGCCCTTTTGGGGAGGGAATGGGACTTTCTGTGCTGGAATGCTTCAGGTTTTTTTAGTCTCTCCTCTCCAAATAGGAAATCCTTGCATCATTTGAAGTATGAAAAGTTGCCTCTGAATATCTCTTTATTTCAATATACTGTAGTGGTGATTATAATGTTAATATATACACACTCTGTGTGTATATGGTTAGCTAATGTTGACTAAGAAAAACTTTTTTTGCAAAGCAGTGTATTTCTATATTCCTTCTCATTTATACAAAAATAGATTAAAATAAGTCTTCACAATAATACATTAAAAGATTGAAGTATTTAGAAAGGAAGAAGATTCTGACACATGCTACAACATGGCTGAACTTTGAGGACATTATGCTAAGTGAAATAAGCCAGTCCCAGAAAGACAAATACCATATGATTCCACTTACGTGCGATATCCAGAGTAGTCAAACTCATAGAAAGTAGAGTGGTGGGCTGGGGGCGGGGCAGGAAGAGAAAATGGAGAGTTCTAGTTCAACAAGGATAGAATTTCAGTTTTGCAAGATGATTTCACAAAAATATGAATGTATTAATGCTACTGAACTGTACACTTAAAAATGGTTATGATGGTAAACTTTATGTCTTGTGTATTTTACCACAATTAAAAAAAAATTGAAGTTTTTTGTTCGTTTATTTTTTTAGCTCCCACCAATGAGTGAGAACATGTGGTATTTCTTTTTCTCTGCCTGACTCGTTTCACTCAATATTATTCTCTCAAGGTCCATCCATGTTGTTGCAAATGGCAGTATTTCTTCGTTTTTATAGCTGAGTAATATTCCATTGTATATATATACCACATTTTCCGTATCCACTCATACGATGATGCACATTTGGGCTGATTCCAACTCTTGGCTATTGTAAAGAGTGCTGCAATGAACAT
>NW_007727498.1:111865-134171 GCF_000696425.1 Galeopterus variegatus | reverse complement strand
AACAACTATACCTTTATGAAGTTGTTACAACAAGCAAACGGAAAGGACATTCTTGGGGGGGAGGGGAGAGAGGGAGGAGGGAGGGAGGTGTCGGTGATGGGCCATAATAATCATATACATTGTATATTGACAAAATAAAAATTTAATGAAAAAAAAAATTGAAGTTTAAAAAAAGTCCAACTTTCCCAAGATTTTTTATTGTTGCATGAGAAGATGTATAAGTGGCCTATGAAAATTATTTTAGAATTCAAAAGCAAAAGTGAAGACTTTCTAAGACAGTGATTTATTCCTCTTTTTAAACAACTCATCCTTAAGAGTTACAGCGTTCTCTGAATAGAAAAAGCTAATTGATACTTTTTTTCATTTAATGTCAGATTTACCATATTTTACCTGTAAGCATCTACAGGATTTGAATGTCTTAGTTGCATGCTCTTTATAGAATAAAGATGTAGCTTTAAAAATATACTGACAGTGGGTTACTCTCATCAGTTAAATGGCCTAAGGCAGAATTTTATACTGTTAGATGTGTGTTTTAAAAGCATAGCAACTCTGAATGCAAGACATTTTATCTTTCCCCATGCCCAAACACCCTAGTGGGTAGTTTTCAAGACAATCAGGATCAGATTTGTATTAGCTTTAATATTACTAACTGAAAGTGCCCCAAAGATAGTTGCTTTTTGTTGTTGTTGAGGTGACAGAAGGTTATTATGCCTCTGTTCTTAAAATAAGGAAGGATCGAAACTATTTGCTATAACTGTTTGGGGTAACATTTAAGCCTCATTGTTATTTCTATATGAATAGATGCTCAGTGAACAAAGGTACAGGTGTAAAGGGTAAGAGATTAAGAGAAGTCACAGACTCCATACAGGCCAGTCGGCAAAAAAAAAAAAAAAAAAAAAAAAAAAAATAGAAGTCATAGGTATTTTCTAAGAATAAGGTAATTATGATGTGTCCAGTAATGAGGAAGTCAGAAAGTCAAATGCAATGGATAAAAGAAGATAATATCTGCAATTAAGAAGCTTCAGGATCAAAGAACCTAAAACAAGGTCTTAAAAGCCTTCAAGGTAAATTCCTTAGGTAGGGGCTATATGATTCTTACTGTGTCTCAATCATTTTATATTTAATACCATGTATTGAATACAAGTACTGAATATTTATTACAGAGATACCTCTCTAGAGGTAGGCAGACTATTAGTGAAAATCAGGTGGCAAATTTCTAAAATAATTGTTGGTACCTTTGAAAGATTTCTATTTCTCCTTTTTATCTTTCTCTAAAACATATTTCACATGACTATGACCTTGTCATTTAAGACTTCATTTTATTACTAGTCAATAACCATGAGTGATTAAAACTATCTTTTCAATTGATCTGTTTTAAATAATGCCTCATCAATGACTACTCATTGTTGAGTTAGATCATAAATCATTTGAGGTTGTTATCAGCTGCCTGCAAGAGAAAATTTTATTACAGCTGACTTCTGTTTGGTTGGCTTTGCTGAAAAACTCAATCTGTGCTCACAAATATAAAATTATGGGTTGTATAACTGCTCTTGCAATGAAATAATGTTTGGTGTATTTTTGAATTTAGCTTTTATAGTCTTCATTTATTCTAAATAAATACTCAACTATGTCCAGGTCATTAACATAGGCTGTTTTAGCAACGTTTTGCTATGTATTCACCCAACACTAGAGATAAAATATCTAATTGTTTACTAGTTCTGAGTTTGATTTTCCAAAAATATTAGATTTTATCTATACTTATATTAAAAAATGGGCAACTTAAAAAGATATGAACACTTAAAAATTTTTTACACACATGTATTTCTTTTGTGATTAAAAACGTATTAAGGGGCTGACCCCGTGGTGCACTTAGGAGAGTGCAGTGCTGGGAGCGCAGCGACGCTCCCGCCGCGGGTTCAGATCCTATATAGGAATGGCCGGTGCGCTCACTTGCTGAGCGCGGTGGGGGCGTTACCACACCAAGGGTTGCGATCCCCTTACCAGTCACGAAAAAGACAAAAAAAAAAAAAAAAGTATTAAAAATAAAGATTTACATATACTTTTATGTTAGAACAATTATGTAGATAGTGCTATAAATAATCATGTACTATCTAATTCTCCTAAATTGGTGACAATCTATTGGTCCAAATAATTTTTATCACTTAGCTAGATTAGACATAGAACTAGTGTTTCCAGGTAAAATATAGGATATTCAGTTACGTTTGAATTTCAGATAAATAATGAACCATTTTTTAGTATGTCCTAAGATTAAATGGGAGAAACTTATACTAAAAAAATTTGTTGTTTATCTGAAATTCAATTTTAATTAGGTGTTCTATATTTTTTATTTGCTAAATCTGGCCACCCTACACTGAACACATTGGATTCTGACAATAAAATAATTAATTGTGATAGGTAACAAAACATTTTTAAATGGGAAAAATGAGAAATTAGGACTTAAATTCTAACAATATGATAACCTAAACAATCCTCTTATGAGAACAACCACAAATAAAATAAAAATAAACCACAGATAAAATATAAAACATATTTTTCAATACATTGCTGAGCTGGCAAGAATGTAAGGAATTTCAGAAGCCAAAAACAAAGGAAAAATGAGAATCAGGGAGGCAAGTAGAACAGTTTTCACCTTAAGGACAACTGCTGAGTTCTGGTGACCTCGACCTTCAGATGTGACAACCATATGGGCATGGGACAGAAGGTCCAGGGCCCACCAGAGGTAAGGAGTCTAATAGGAGCTGCTTGCAGAAATCTTGGATCAAAAAGCTACATCTTCTATATGAGGGTGAGACAGACATACCTGCTTCACAAATGGGGACAATAAAGAAACTTGTCTCTCTCCAACTTGATGCTGAATGGAAGGGGAAAAAATTCCTCCCTGGGAATTCACAACCACGAGTCAGTCTTCATGTGACCACAGCCCAAATTCATACCACCTACATGTCCTGAAAACCTCAAGTCAAAAATTATTTAAAGTGACCCTGGCTACTAAGTACACCAAACACCTGGTAGAAATAAATACAAATCCTTTTTCAAGAAAGCTACTTTTTACCCAAATCTGAAAGAGCTTCCATTGAAAAGATTCCAAGTAATATAAACTTGTAGTTAAACAAAAGTACAAAAACACATGGGAAAAAAAAGCACCATAATCAAGAGCCAGCAGAAACAACAGACTACAGAATCAAACCTGTAAATATTTCAAATATTCGTATTATCAGACATAGATTCTATTCTAGTCTAGTCTAGTCTATAACATTTAAACATTTTTTAAAAAGGGTATTGAAAATATGAGTAAGAGCAGGACCCTATAAAATGATCAAGCAGTCTTGAAAAAAATTAAAACTTCTAGAAAAGAAAAATAAAATAATTGAAATTAAAAACTCAACTGCATACCACAGAAGAGAAATTGGAAAGTAGAGCTGAAGAAATTATGCAGAATACAGTGAAGGCAGAAATATCGAAAATATAAAAGAGATGATGAGACATAAAGTGCAAAGGACTAACTTATGCCTAATAGGAAGTTCCAAAAGGAATGAAGAGAGGAAATGGGGTTGAGGCAATATTTCAAAAGATGATGGCTAAGAGTTTTCCGGAAGTGATGAAAAACACCAGTCCTCAAATCCAGGATGTCTGATTAAACCCTAAATGAGAAATCCACACCTAGACACACCACAGTGAAACTGCAGAGTGACAGTAACAAAGAGAACTTAAAAGCAACCAGAACAAAGGAGAGATTACTTATAAGGAATGACTAATAACTACACTATTAAAACAGAAAAAATAACTGTCAAGATAGGATCGTATACCTTGTGAAAATATTTTTCAAGAATGAGGGCAGAAAAAAGGCATTTTTATATGAACAAAAACTAAGTGAGTTTACTACCAACAGTCCTATACTAAAGGAAATTTAAAAGGATATCATTGGCACGGAGGGAGTGTAGCTCCAGATAAAAGGTCTGAGATATAAGAAGGAATCATAGCAAAGAAATAGAAATGTGCGTGGGTCAATTTAAATAATATTAACTATATAAAACAATAATATATTATTTGTGGAGTTAAAAAAACAACTAAAATATTGGATATCTAAGGTCTTTGTGCTGTTCTGATGGGGTTTCTAAAAAATTAGCAACATAGATATGAATGTATATATTTATACATAAGGGTACTTCAAAAAGTTCATGGAAAAATAGAATTAAAAGGTAGTACGAATCTTTCCATGAACTTTTTGATGACCTCCTCGTGCAATATATATATTCCAAAATAATACAGGAAGGAATAAGAAAATGAAGGCAGAAACAGGGTAAACTCAGTCAATTCAAAAAAAGGCAAGAAAAAAATTACCATTTTTAAGAAGGCAAGAAAGGCAAAATAATAGAAAAAGTGTGAGAGCCAAGAAGTCACAGTGGAGGGGATTGTGTGGGATCCAGGCTGGCACAGGCTGAGATTTGGCCACCTGGCACCAGCAGGGAGCGGAGGATCTGTTCTGATCACTGATAGTCCCCTACTGGGACACCATTCCTGCCCCAGGGCTGGCATGACAAGAGTGTGGTGATCCATGGCGTGCTGCCCAAATGGCGAGCACACTCAGACATATTCAGGTATCATTAGTCCCAGGAAACCCGGTGCAGTGGGCATGATGGCCGCAGTTATGCCAGGAGGCAGCCAGTTGAAAAGTCAGAGCTGACTCTGTAAGGCATTACTGCTGCTGGGGGAGGGAGTGGGGCATGCAGAGAGCTTGAGGGAGGAAGCTTGTAGGATTGTTTCTGGGCTTCCACCACCCCAGGGGTTCAGAGGGGCCACAGTACTGCAGGAAGACAGCAGCAAGCCAGAGCAGGGCAACTGGGCAGAAACCCAGGGGAGAATCCAGTATGGTTGACAGTGCAGAATGTTTGGGTAGCCCTGCAAGATCCAGTCTTGAGGTTTGGTCCCTGGCTTCCAAGTGCTGAAGAAGACTGAGACAGAGGAAGGAAAGCTGAAAGAATGTTGTCTTCCAATCACTCTTCTCTCTAGGTCAGAAGCATTTCATTTGTATTTTCTACTGGTGAATCTACATTCATAGATCTTCAGATTTCAGAAATTGCCCCTGCCTTTTAAAAAAATTCTTAGTACTAATTCATGCCTCAATAAGATTGTAAGTAAGCAGCAAAACCAAATGAACCATGATGCTTTTGTTTTTCTTTTTTATGCAAACACTTTCCCTAGGCAACAACCAAGTGGCAAAATAAATTCTTTTAACACTATTTCCTGATAGGCTTGCATAAATCATCACCAGCCTAAAGAAATAAAACTATTGTAAGAAAGCTTAATGGCAAAAGGAAAACAAAAGTGATGTCACCAGAAGTTGCATTTTTCTGTGGAAACAGGATACCATCTATGACAAAGTATTAACTCTTCTTTTTTTTTTAAACTAGCAGCTCTTAGAGACCCAGGAATCATCCATTTATTCACTCAGCATTTATTATGTGCCTTTTCTATGCTGGGCCCTGAACTGGTGATAAAGAGGTGAATTAGACATGATCCCAGACTTTGAAGGACTTTCTGCTAGTAGAGGGAGAAAAACTATAAAAAAATAGCTAACAACCACAAAAAAAATAATTATAATAAAATGCTTTAACAGATGAATAAACAAGAACTGACATTTATTGGCAAGCATTATATGAAATGCTCTATGTCCAGGATCAACTTTAATAATCAAAGTCCATATCAGTAATCACACTTAATCCTCATGATAGGCATATGAGGTGGGTGCTATGATTATCTTCATTTCATAGATGAAGAAAGTAGCTCAGGGAAGTTTAAAGATTTGTTCGAGTTAGTAAGTAGTGGATTCAAACCAGTGGCCCCTGGCAGTTGAGGAAAGGTCAGATGACCCTTGAAAAACAATTGGGGGGTTTCCTAGTGGGATGGAGGGGCGGGTGGGGATGGGGTGAGGATAGGGCAGTCCTAGAAAGAAAGAAGAATGTGAGAAGGGATGGGAGACAGGCTGGGAGGACAGTCAGGGAAGCAGGGAGCAGTTCTGAGGGAGTGAGCTGGTGAGACGGGCGTGGGAAGCAGGAGAGAAGGCTGGAGAAGGAGCAGGGGCCAGAGCGCAGCGGGCCTCGCCTGTCTTGTTGAGGAATGGCAGGTTAGTTCCATCGAAGGCACTGAAGCAGGGGAGTGACAGGATCAGATCTGCATTTCAGAAAAATGACTCTGGCAGCAGTATAGATTAGAGAAGGAGAGGCAGGAAACTATTTGTCTCCCTGGCTCGAAAGACCAGGAAAATAATGCTACCCCTGAGAATGCAGCCTAGAGAAACCCTCCAACATCTGCTGAAAGAGAGCAACGCTGCACAGTTTGTATTAACAAAAACCCTAAATGTCCTTCAGCAGAGAATAAATAAATACATTGTAGTATAGTCCATAATGGAAAACCATATGGTAGTTAAAATGAATGAATTAGGGCAACACGTGTCAACGGGAAGAAAAAGTAAAACTGAGGGAAGAAAACAGGTGCAGAAGACATATACAATATGATGTCATTTTAGTCAGGTACAAAAATCTACAAAGCAATGCTTTAAATGGCTTATGGATATGTAAATATTAGACAAAGCATATAACATAAATGAGATTGATAATAGCAAATTCTTGAGAAGGCCCTGGAGATGGAGGGACTTGGGGACAGGTGACAGGCTAGTCAAGGTGAGCTTAGATATATGTATTTATTTCTTTAAATAAAATGGCAAATATGACAATGTTAAGATTTTGATAAAACTGGTAGTCAGAACCCAGTTTATTTTTTTATTTTTATTTTTATTTTCCAATTTTATTTTGTCGATATACAATGTGGTTGATTATTGTGGCCCATTACTGAAACCTCCCTCCCTCCTCCCTCTCCCCCCTCCCACCCAACAATGTCCTTTCTGTTTGCTTGTCGTATCAACTTCAAGGAATTGTAATTGTTACATCTTCTTCTCCCCCCCCCCGTTTTTTTTTGTGTGTGTGTGAATGAATTTATTTATTTATTTTTATCTCCCACCAATAAGTGAGAACATGTGGTATTTCTCTTTCTGTGCCTGACTTGTTTCTCTTAATATAATTCTCTCAAGGTCCATCCATGTTGTTGCAAATCTCTGTACACAACTGGATATTTGAAATATAGTATTTTTTGAAAGTTGAGCTGGGATCCCAACGTGTATACTTTCTCTAGCAAAAAGAAAGAAAGAAAAGAAAAAGCACTGTGCCAACAGCATGACCCAGAGACAGGGAGCTGGGAGATCACTGCATCATCCCAGCAGAAACGAGGAGACCAGGAGAGACTGGAAGTAGGTCAGAGGACTGCTGGGTCAAGGGAAGTGGGGGAGAGAGTGGAATCCAAATGATCCCAGCCTTCTGGCTTGCCTTCCTGTGTAGGTGGTGGGGCCAATCACCAAGAAAGGGAAAGTAGGCGAAGTAACAGGTGTGGCCAGGGTGTGGCGTGTGGAGAGCAGCTTCAGACATGTTCAGTTTGAGGTTCTTTCAGGATAAAACATCCAATACGCAATCTGATATTCAGGCCAGGGGTTCAGGGTCTGGGATAGAAATGTAAATTTGGACATCACCAGCCTTGGGGGAAACCATGGTTGTAAATGAGATTGTAAGTCTTACTTTAGGAATAAATACCTATGTATACTATGCATAACAATTACAATATAGTTTACTGGAAGATGAGCTCGGGTATGAGAGTACATGTTAGTTAAAATACCTACCCTGACTCTTACTCATTATATCTGAAACTTTTAAAAGAAGTAGTAACCTGCCTCCGACAAATTACATGTCTATGATCCGGATGTTGTCTTAACCTCTCATTACCATGAAGACGAACTTAATAATCCACCAGCAAATAAGCATTGCCAAATCACCAATGGGAAAGCTACTTGATGGTGATAACCCAGCTAATGCTCCCAATCACCTGGAGCATCTACAAAAGCAACACAGATTCCAGACTGATTGAACCAAGATCCTGGGGTTGAGGCCTAGGAATCAGAACTTTGAAAAGCTCTGCAGTCGGGCTGGTCTTTGGCCAGGTGTAGGCTCCACAGTCGCAGCTCCCGTACAGCAGCTGTTGTCTCATGTCGTGGAGCCTGCCTGCCTCTGTGTGACTGCTGATCCTTCACTGGGACCTTAGGAGGATCTTACCCTCTTTGTGTCTCAGTTTCCTCAACCATAAAATATGGATAAAAATAGTACCTACACTTGGGGAAGTTGTAAGAATTAAATGAGTTAATTTATGTCAAGAACTTATAATAGTATCTGACATAATAGTGAAAACATGCAATAAAAATAATTACTGTAATGATTTTTATTAACATATATATTGCAAGGGGACTGGCACAGCATTTCTACTATTATTTTTGCTAACTGAAATATTGTGATATTTTAAAGAAGAATAAAATTCTGCACTTGAGTCCTTTGTACTAAGATTGTCACTACTCCTGTCTTCCAAGCCTCCTGAGATAGTCACCTTGCCTCTTTTATTTCTTTGGCACTGAACATTTATCCCGGAGCTATTGGAAGCGCGAAGGCATGTTTTATGCACAAACTAGTCTGTCAGTTTGGTATTCAATAGAAGGTGGATTCTTATTCCAGTGGCTTTTATTACTGTCCAGGTGCTTTAGTAGACCTGAGGATATTTGGAGTTTCTGGCAGTTTCAGAGGCAGTATTTCCTCGGCTTAGAAACTTGCTCCTAAGCAAATTTCATTTGTTGGACTTCAGGTCCATGCATGCCCTAAAGACCTGATAATATGAACTTCCTGAGTTAGAAATATCGTATTACATCAATATTTTTGAAGAGAAGATTCCCTAAATTATTATAGTACACATAGATTATTAACCCAAACAGGTTCATAAAGATTAAGAAGAACACATGTATATTATAGACATACCAATCTTACTAATCAACTCATGCCAACTATGCACTGTGGGGAGAGCTTATGAATATTGTGTTAACTCATTTCGATAGGTAGAATTCCTCTACACTGAAAGTTACTCAGTAGTTTTAATTTCACAAGAAGGTAATAATTCTAAGATTTTCCCCTATTAAGTGGTTAATTTTTTCTAAACTATTACTAAAGAACATTTAGAGAGCTCAGTGAAAATACAGCCAACTGAAAGAAAGCATAAAATGATGCAATATTAAAATTTCAACACATGAAAAAAATACTCAACCTTACTAGTCATTAGGGAAATGCAAGTTAAAACCACAAGGAAATACTATTATACACCTACTAGAATGGCTAAAATCAGAAAAACTGATAACTATTGACAAGGATGTGGAAGAATTGGAACTCTCATATACTGTTGGTGGGAATGCAAAATGGTACAGCCACTTTGAAAAACAGTTTAACAGTTTCTGTTCTTTTTTAAATTTTATTAATATTATTTTTTTAATATTCTACGATGTAGAGCAGTTGGGAGGGAGAGGGAGAGGGGAAAGGGGAAGGAAATGGGATGGAGGAAGGAGGAAGGAGGAGGGGTGAGATTGAGGCCTGTGGCACCCCCCACATTCCCACAGGGGGGACTGATGGGCTTCCGGCGGTAGCTTGGTTATTGCTGGGCTGGGTGCAGATATCAAGGGTGTGCGGCAATGGCCCTCATCCCCCACCACCCCAGTTCAGGAACCCGAGGCCCTTCTTGCTAAGGCTTGATGGTCGTCACTGGGCTGGTTGAGCATGGGGGCGGGCATGGTTGAGACCCTGAGCCCTCTGCCACCCTGGCTTGGGAGAGCCCAGGGAGCCTCCTGCAGTGGCTCGGTGGTCGTCGCTGGGGTCGTTGCACACTTGTTGGGGGGATATGGCCAAGGCCCTCGGCCCCCATCCTTCGGACTGCTTATGGGTGTCGGGGGTCATGGCTGAGTCCCCCAGCCCTCCCCCTTTCTGGCTTGGTAGCCCAGGGGACTTCCACTCCTTCTAGGTGTTATAGGTGTCTTTGGTGAAATGAGACCTTTACTAGTCATCAAACTTTGTCTCTGGTTGTGGGTATTTTGTTTTTTCTTTCAGTTCTGCGTTGGATTATTTGCTGTTCTCACCACTTAAACTCTGCACTGGAACTAATTTGTTGTCCTTTGCTTACTTCTAAAATGGGGGAACTTCCTGTGGGAACCAGCACTTGAGCTCTGTGGTTGAGCTAAATTGCTGCTTTGCTGTTGATTCTTGGGGGAAGGCTTTTTGTGCAGCTCAGGTTTTAATAGTTGACTTTATAGGTACTTCCAGATCTGATGAAATCTGGTACACTTGGGTTGTATAGAAACTCTGGTCTGGGCCTGAGTCTTTTCATCCAACTGCACCCCCTGCAGTTCTATATTCCTGACCAGTCTCCTCTGAGTGGTCCTGTACTGATTGGGGGGCAGATCAGCTGTCCTTGCTGTGCCCTGGTGGGCCTGTCTCCCCCACTGTCCACACTCCAAACACTTGCCATGGGACAGTCTGTGCTCCAGTCCCTTGCAGTGACTCACCAGCCCTTGAGTGGCTCCTTTTTTTCAGTTGTTATGGCTCCTCAGTCCTATGTAGGTCCACAGGAACCCTGTTGGTGGTACTGCTGGGGTCACCAAAGCTCTCTTCTTCCCTGCCACCTTCAAGCAACTTCATCCAAAGGGCATGGCTGCAGCTTTTTGCCAGCTCCTGCTCCATGTACTCAGTAGCTCCGGCCTTAAAGTGGTTGCAGCACAAAATGGTCGGAGTGGTTTTTCTTTCTCTCATCATGGGTTCTTCCACCTTCATGCACTCCTAGGTCTCTATTCCTCTTCCTCTGAGCTCTAACGGCCCCAGCTTGGCTGTTGTTGCTTTTTATAGTTGTAAATTATTGATTTGTGGGAGAGAGTGATGCTGGGGACCATCTATTCTGCCATCTTGACCAGAAGCTCTCTAACAGTTTCTTATAGTCAAATTTCTAGAAGCAACAATCTCAGTCTTAGGTATTTACCCAAAAGAAACGAAAACTTATGTTCTCACAAAAACCTTTACACAAATACTTATAGCAGCTTTATTGATAATTGTCCCAAACTGGAAACAACCCAAATGTCCTTCAATGGGTAAAAGGACAAATAATTTGCAGTATATCCACATGGAAGGCTGAATAGTGGCCCCCAGTAGGTATCCATGTCCTAATATCTGGAACCTGTGAATGTTACCTTGCATAGCAAAAAAAGGACTATAGGTGTGATTAAGGATCTTGACATGGGGATATTCACATGTATCCTCATAACAGGAGGGCAAAGGGAGATTTGACCCTAGATGAACAGAAGAGGAGGCACTGTGACCACAGAGGCAGAAATGGAAGTGATGTGGCTACAAGCCAAGGAATGCTGGCAGCCACCAGAAGCTGGTGAGGAATGGATTTACCCCAAAGTCTCCAGAAGCCTTGCCAACACTTTGATTTTGGGCTTCTGGCCTATGGAACTGTGAGAGAATAAATTTCTGTTGTTTTAAGTCACCAAGTTTGTGGGAATTTGTTATAGCAGTCATAGGAAACTAATACCCCATACAATAGAATACTACTCAGTGATAAAAAGGAACAGACTACTGACATACACAACATGAATGAATCTCAGATGCATTATGCTTAGTGAAAGAAGTCAGACTCAAAAGGCTATACACTGTAGGATTTCATTTATATAATACTCTTGAAAAGGCAAAACTGTAGGGATAGAGAACAGATGGATGGATGCCAGAGGTTGGGATTAAATACCAACGGGCAGCCTAAAGTAGTTTTTTTGAGATGACAGAACTGTTCTGAATCTTGATTTTGGTGGTGGTTTATACACTCTATTTATCTGTCAAATTCATAAAATTGTACACCAAGGAGAGTAAATTTTACTGTATGTATATTTAAAAATAATATTCAAAAAATAGCTCCAGCTTTAGCAGCCGGGAAAAATGTTGAAGTGCTAAATTTCAAAGGCCATATAACACAAGTCCCTGCCCTAAGAGGTACTAGTTTCAGAAAAATTTCTTTTTCACCAAAGGAGAAGTTAACCCTTTGGTATCTGACCATATATACAACACAAAAGAGCAGAACTGAGAGCATATTCTTATAGGTGCCTAGAGAGAGAACACAGAGTTCATACTAGAGAGAAGAGAAAGCTCCTGGGTGAAGAGCCTCATTCCCAGGGCACTTGGTAATAGAGGTCTGCATTTGTAGGTGTGTTAAAGGGAGCACACTTCTTCAAGAACTGTCCTTATGGTGAATTTTAAACAACCCAAACCAGAATTTCTGCAAAAGGTCAAAGATACAGGAAAGTGACATCCTACTGCATGCAGACCTGAGTGGGACAAGACAGAAGAGGCACAGCAGAGTCTGGACAGCACTAAATGAAAAGTGAACCAGAGCAAAGACTCTTCTAAGTCATACCAACCTTGCTAAGGGTTTTCACTCAGAGGGGAGTGGGTGCTTCTGGCAGAACTCCTCCTTGCAACATTGATCGTGTGTAGCATGTATTATGCTTGAGTTTTGTGTTCTCATTCCATGGGCTAGTTCCATCGCTGTCAACAGTTTTTTTTGTTGTTGCTTTCACAAAATTCAAAATTGAAGTGACCCTTTTTGGTATTGTTGTCAGGACAGGGTTGTTAATAAGAAACAAGTTAATTGTTGGAGGATATTTACCAAACATGATCATTTAAGTCTTGAAATACTATAAATATCATCTCTGGAACTTGTGGGGTCCAAAAAGTTAAGCAGTAGAAAATACAGTCTTGTTATCATGTGGTCAGTGTAATGACTGAGGCCAAGCAATGAACAGCAAGGTGACTGAGAGTTCTACGACTATGGTAGTCTGTCCTGGTCCTTGCTGGAGTCTGATATCACCTGGTGGCAGTTTATTGACATAAATATTGCTGAGGACAATTCTGGGTCCAAACATACCAGGAATCTTTGAGTTAGTTGACATTTATTTTGATAGCTCAATCCAGAGAGATTGGGCCAAGAAAATACTGTGGATTCAGAGATTCACCTCAGCCTCTGCATATCTTAAGACTTGAGGTTGTCTGCTGTTTCTCTGCCTGGCCTAGTCCTCACTTCCATATTCCTCTGCAGAAGGTAAGCATTTAAGCTGGCTCTCATTTGGGAATCAGGGCTAGACGGATATTGGAAGCCAATTGACAACTTTATTATATTTGAATGAATCTCATCGTAGGGTGAGTTATAGATGTGTTTTTTGTTTTATTTTGTTGTTGATAGTAAATGGGCTTAATTTGCTGTTTTTGACAGCAATTAGAAATCAGGCCAATTGTCTGTTAAACCAGCCCTAGTTTGAGAAGAAAAAGAATATTGTCATCTAATACGATATAGGGAAGACAAACTCAGTTTCTCCTACTGTACTTTATGACACAGAATACTTCTGTGACTTCAAGTCACCAAAATGTGGGGAGATTTCTCCCACCAACAACTGGTTCTGCAGTGGACACCAGCTGGGTGCCCTCTAATTCATTTTAATTATGGCACTATCTACCTGGAGATAGCATCAGATCCCACAGATTGAGGGCTCAGTCCCACCAGACTGCCCCTCACTTCAGATGCCAATCACAAGTCCCAGGTTGTGGCCTGTGCATCTGACCAACTGGCTATAAATTCGGGGTTCCCATGATCCCCTGTTTGGGTTCAATTAATTTGCTAGAGCGGTTCACAGAACTCAAGGAAACATTTTACTCGACATGTTCGGCTCAAGGAATCTCCACATGTTCAGCTATCTGCAAGCCACCCAAACCCAGTCCTTTTGAGTTTTTATGGAGACTTTATTACGTAGGCATGATTGATTATATAATTAGCCATTGGTGATCAACTCAACCTTGGGGGAGACCCTATTCCCTCCCCAGAGATTGTGTGTATGATCAGCAACTCTTTGGAAAGCTCTTCAGCCGAAATGCCAACAAGCTCATGAATACCATCTTCATCAATGTCTAATTCTAGCAGTTTCCCAAGCACTGATATCTTGTTACCTACTGTTTTATCAACAGCAGAATCTTTGTTAAAGCCTTTGATTTTGTTCACGTATGCCTTTGAAACTTTCTTCCAAATGCTGCTCATGTACTGCTATGTGACTTCTTTCCATACAGCAGCATTTAGAAGGTTAAAACCTTTCCCAACCCCCCAGAACATGCAGCCAGATTCAGTTGCTTCAACAGCCTGCACAAACGTTTGGTGTAAATGGTATGCTTTATTATAATTGTCATTTTTTGGTGGCTGGCCAGTACAGGGATCCGAACCCATGACCTTGGTGTTACCAGCACCACACTCTCCTGAGTGAGCTAACCAGCCAGCCCAGCACTCAGTAAATATTGATTCAAGGAATAAATAAATGATCTGAAGTAGTCAGCTCAAGCACAGTAAGCAGAATGAGCAGAACAATAGCAATAGCAAACACTAAAGGGCTTTTAATGTGGCAGGCATCCTTCTAATTGCTTTACGTACATTAACTCATTCAGTCCTCAAAATGAACATAGGTGTGTAACTGAGCAAAGGTAAAGTGACTTTTTAAGTTTGTGGAGACCCTGTAGTCTGACTTGAAAGTCTGTATGTTTAAGCACCAGTCCATACTGCAGCCAAGCATGGAAATGAGGATGCTTTCTAACTTTGTAGAGAAAGAGCCGGTCCTTTGATATCCCTGGGAATCGCATTTAGCTTCAGCACAAATTTCACCAGTGGCATTTATTTATGATACTTAAGATCACTAACAACTTCTGGGCAATATTCTGGCATGTAGCCAGCCCACTGGCATTCCTGTCTGGCACAATTTGCAGGACTGTTCATGTGAGAAAGACAGCTAACAGCAACAATTGCTGGGTGATGAATGGCTGGAAGTAGGGCAGCTCGAAGCATGACGGGGACAAGCAATGCAATCAGGAAATGCTGACCTGGAACTTGGAGCAGGGTACGTTAGGCTGTGATGGATGGAAGGCAGCAGCTGCACGTACAGCATGTGGGCACACACACTCTGAGAAGCACTGCTTAATTTGAATTGAAATGGGCCGCTTGAGAAGCAGAGAGGCAAGCAGTGACCAAAGCCACAAACCAAAATACAAACCTTTCATTAATCTTTCCAACCACACTCACAGTCTCAGGATCACAACCTCTCAGTGAGTTGAACACACTCACTGCTGTTCAGCATCACTTTTCAATATGATAAAGAACCGTGATACAGGGCTGTGGGCCCAGGACCATGAATTATGAGACTTCTTGTAAAAACAGGGAGGAACTAGCAGAAGAGGCTTCCAGCTGAGATCTAATGGATGTCTGAGCCAAGCTCTGAACAAAGGTTCCTGCTTAATTTTTTGAAAAGGCAGTTCTGGAATGCAACAAGGTGCTCATGAGCAGGAACACAGTACTGTTGGTTCCCCTTTATTTCACATCTCACAATCAAGGCTCCTTCTGTTATTTTCCTCCCTCCCCCCTGTGCTTATAGCTCTTGTATCTCAGCCTCAGCCAGAGCTCTGGGTCAGGAGACTCAACCCAGAAGAAACAGTCAGATCCTGAACAGTGAGTGTAGTGTCGGGTTCCATGTTATTCTGGATCCACCTGCCCAACTTGCAAGAGGAAGACACTTCATGGGACTGTGACCTTTTTATTCCATGCCTCAAATGAGACTTAAAATGGATGATTAAAGTTGAGAAAAATAATCTTATTTAATTTTAAAACTTTCTACGGATTTTCAGAAAGCCAACCTCCGAAACATTGCAATTCAAGTTGTAGTATCTTCAAATTTGCAACAGTAACTCCAGACCTAAGTGTAGGAGACTTATAATTTCCTTTTTAAATAGGGTTATATCAGCTCTTAGATGATTTACTATGGACCTTGTTATTTATATAATCATACAAGGCTAGACCTAGAAGGAATTTCAAAGATTATCTAGTAACACCCTTTGGTTTTGAGAGGATAATTACAGCATTTGGGATTGTGTCTTTTGGGATTACGGCTCAAATCCCAGAGTGACATATTCTGGCTGGCTTCCTTCAGCTCCATCTCCTTCTTCCCCCACAGGGATGCTGCCTCTGAGGGCAAAGTCTGCCTTGGCCTACCCTGCCTGGAATTCCAATTCATCTTCATCAGTTCTAAAGGTGATACTTTGGGCTACTTGTGCCTCACATTTGTTTTATTTCTCAAATTGTTCAGAACCCAGACTGGGAAGAGGAATGCTATTAGTGGAGTCCCTTAAGGACTCCAACACCTTATGGAGCCTTTTGACCCTCAGTTCTCCTTCTAATACACTTCACTGCTCCCTACATCCTTTCAGAAGGAAAATAGCAGTGATCATCCCATCATTTCAGTGTAAGCAGGATTTGTCTTCATTCTTTGTGCTTCCCTCGGTGTCATATAAGGCTAAGTTGGTATTCCTATTTATTGAATGAAAGCAAGTTTGGTTCTGGAAACCAACCTTAAAATGAAAGCTTTAAAGGTAAAGAACAATGAAGTCGAAGGTAAGATGTTTTGTGAACATTAGGTATACGATTATGCTAGTTGCATTCACTCACATATCTTATTTCATTTACTTTTTACAATAACCCTGAGTGTTTAGTTTTTTTCTCTCCTTTTTTACATATGAGGAACTTGGGTTTCAGAGACATCAGGAAACTGGCCTGAGGTTGTACAACGATTGGGCTCAGAGCTTGCATTTGAGCCCTGAGAGGTCAGATGCTCATGCATTTATACCGCACCAGGCTCTGTTATGAAGACGTGATGCTCTTTTCTTAGTTGCTTGCTACAATGCTCACCTGTAGTTTATGGCAGCCTGGTATCCATTACCTCTTCTGCTGGGAACATCACTCTAGTTCTCCCGGGGGCAACACCTCTACCCCACTTTTAGTTTATATGACTCAGAAGGGGGCTGACTCCACCACTGGCTTCAGGGGTGGGCATATAACTCAGGTCTTAGAAACTGACACAGTCCTTCCTCCTAACCACAGTGGTTGGTTCAGCGGTCAGCATGTGACCTAAGCTCAACCATTCAAATTAATTCTGGACTTTTGCTAGAACCTTTGGGAAAGAGATGCTTTCTTTCCCCTGGGGTTAGTAAGCTCATAGAGTAAAAGCCTAAATCTGCTGGTGGAAAATCCCAAAGAGAGCCTTTCAGATAATGAAGCTGACAGATGAAAGCACAGCCATGGGATGGAGCAAGAGCAAGGGATTCCTGAGTCTCTGGACCTTCCTGTGCTTGAAGCCAAACTCACCTTGGACTTTTCAGTGACAGAAAGCAATAAATTATTCCCTTCTGTACTCTCGGGGTTTGAGCTCAGTTTCTGCCACTGCTGAGAGAATCCTTCCTTGGTTCTACTGTAAATGGACATTTTTCTGATATTAAGTGGCATAATTATTCCTTCTATGCTTTATTCTTTTTATTCTATTGGTCAAATGTATATTACCTGATGCCTGATTTTTTAATTAACCTAAACATTATGGGTTGAGAATGTGTTTGATCTGGGGGAGTGAATTCTATTCAATTAAAATTATTTACTGAGCATTCCCTGTGTTCAAGAAACTGTACATGGAGAGGACAAAAGATGAACATGACAATTTTAGGTCATGGGTAGGTCATTGAGCCTAGGTAGGTCAGATGCCCGTGAATTTATACTGCAGCAGCTGATTTCCATTAAGAGAGAGACCCCAAGCTCAGTCATGAAGGTGACATGAGGTTTATTTAGTTGCTCGCTGTTGTGCTTGTCCATTGTTTTTGGAAGCCTTGCATCCATTTCTTCTTCTGGTGCCTCAGTTTTCTTTTAGGTAACAACCTCTAGACCTACCACCAGCTAGAAATATGCACTCTATAAAATAATATTTTAAAAATAAAGTGTACAAAGAGCTATAATAAGATCTAAAATACAGAAATTGCCATAAACAATGCACAGTAGAATCTGAGTTAACTACTGAAACTCGTGTTTGGTCAGTTCATCAAAAATCTTGATTCAAATAAGGGACTTATATCTAGAATATAGAAATAACACTTGTAACTCAATAATAAAAAGAGAAATAACCCAATTAAAAAATGGGCAAAAGATCTGAATAGACATTTCCCCAAGAAGATAAACAAATGGCCAGTAAGTATATGAAAAGTTGTTCAACATCACTGGCTATCAGAGAAATGCAAACCAAAAGCACAATGAGATGCCACTTTGCATCCACTAGGATGGCTTTAAAAAAACAAACAGATAACAAATGTTGAAGAGGATGTGGAGAAATTGGACCCCTCATACACTGCTGGGGGATGTATAAAATGCTGCTGCTGCTGCACAAAATAGTCTGGGAGTTCCTCAAAAATTTAAAGCTTAGAGTTACCATATGATGCAGCAATTCCATCCTAGGCTTATACCCAAAAGAAATGAAAATATATGTCTGCACAACAATTTTTACACTAACGTTCATAGCAGCATTTTTCATAATAGCCAAAAAATGGAAACAATCTAAATGTCCATCAACTGACACATGGATAAATCAAATGTGGTAGATCCATACAATGGAAAAGAGAGATGAAGTACTGATTAATGCTATAACATGGATGAATCTTGAAAACATTATGCTAAGTGAAAGAAGCCAATCACAAAAGACCACACATTGTGTGATTTCGCTTATATGAAATGTCCAGAATAGGCAAATTGTTAGAAACAGAAAGCAGATTAGTAGTTTCCTGGTGGGGGAATTGAGGGGAAATGGGGATTGACTGCTAATGGGCATGGGGTTTCTTTTAGGGACGATAAAAATATTCTAAAATTGATTGTGATGATGATTGCACAACTCTGAATATACTAAAAACTATTGGATTGTACACTTTAAATGTGTGAGTTGTATGGTTTGTGAATTATATTTCAGTAGAAGTTATGTATATAAGTAATCAGCAAGAAAGGTATATTAATTTTTTAAAATATTATTTTAACCTAAAACATATCAATGTGCATTCATTCTCCAAAAGTTTAATGTAAGGTTAAGATTTCTTCAGGTATAAGTTTGCTGGTTGGAGTTCTCCATTGTCTTTCTGGCATAAACCACAGTCATAAAGCATCATGTGTAATTTTCATTTTATTTTCTTAAGAGAGGAATAAGAAATTAAAGACACTTGTACAGCAATTGTAAAGGTCTTTTGGATTTTTTTTTCAAAGTCTTTGCAATCTTTTGCGGTTATCTCACCCACTCCTAACTTTTTACAACAGCTTTACTGAGATATAATTAAAATACCATAAAATTTACCCTTTTAAACTGTATAAACTCCAGTGACTTTTAGTATATTCACAGCGTTACACACACAGACCTAATTTGACATTAAAGTTCTAGCTACTTGCCTTTACCAACTCTTTCCAAAGTAATTAATATAGATTTAACAAACAGCTCTCTTTTTGCACCCAGTATTTGAATAAATTATGTACTTACAATAACAGGTGTCTGACATGAACATGTTTGTGATAAACATAACTGGCCCTTGATAAACCCACTCAGTTGTGGGCAGAGAAGTACCTGGATGTGCTAGAGTATAGCCTATAGTTACAAGTATTTTGTGTTCCATATACAAAGTCATCATGGAGTACACAGAGAATGGAGAGAGCTGCTTTGAGAATTAGTTAAAAGAGTTTCCACTGATCAAACAAAATGCTTTGGAAGTTCAAAGAAAGAAGAGAGAGAATCTCTTTTTATAGACAAGGTGGCTTTGAAATGGGCCTATAAGAATGGATAAAAGCTGGTTTTTTCTTTAAATGGGAAAAATTTTAAATTAGAGAGACTACAATCAGCCTCCATGCACCCATCACCCAGATTCAACAATTATCAACACGTGACCAATCTAGTTTCATCTATACCACAGTCTACTTTCCCCACCCTACCCCTTGGAAAGATGGGTACAGTTTTGTTTTTACTTTTTACTTTTTAAAAAAAATTGAAGTATAATTTAAATACAGAAAAACAAACCAATTTTAGCCACACAGCTCAATAACATTTTGCATATGTATATACCAATGTAACTACCACCTAGATCAAGATATAGAACATTCCCAGCTTACTAGAAGGTTCCTTCATGTCCCCTCTAGTCAGTGCTGTCCCACTGCTAAAGGTAACCACTATTCTGACCTGTATCACTGTAAATTAGTTTCATCTGTTCTTGAACTTCATCTAAATGGAATGATACGGGCTGTGTCCAGCTTCTTTTACTCAATGTCATGTCTATGAGATTCATCTATGTTATGTGTAACACTAGTCTGTTTTTAATTACTGTATAGTGTTTCATTGTATGAGTACACAATATTATTTTTTAATCCATTCTGCTATTGATGGACTTTTGGGTTGTTTCCAGTTTTCTCCTATGACTCTTCTTGTTCATGACTTTTGGTGGATATATGCACTCATTTTTGTTAGGTATATATACTGGAGTGGAATTTCTGGATCATAAAGTATACATTTGTTTAGCTTTAAGTTACTGCAAGTTTCCCACAGACTTTGTATGGATTTACACTCCACTAATAATGGGAGGTTGTTCTTTCAGTTGCTCCACGTCCTCGTCAACATTTAGTGCTGTTAGTCTTTTAGCCATTCTGGTAGAGGTGTAGTGGTAATCACTACTTTTTATTTTTAATTTTAATTTTTATTATTTTTTTTATCAGACACGTATTTATTATGTAAGTCCATGATGTCATCAACAGAAACCTAATTTTTTAAAAGTCAAGTTTATCGAGGTATGTGATGGTTAGTTTTATGATTCAAGTTGGCTATAGCACTCAGTTATTCAATCACATACTAACCTAGGTGTTACTGTGGAAGTATTTTATAGATGTTGCTAATATCATCATTCAGCTGACTTTAAATAAAGGAGATTACTCCTAATAATTTGGGTGAACTTCATCCAATCAGTTAAAAGGCCTTAGAGCCCAAACTGTTGTTTCTCAGAGAAGAAAAAATTCTGCTTCAGGACTACAGCATCAACTCCTGCCTGAGTTTCCAGTCTGCTGGTCTGCCCAACAAATTTCAGACTTGCCAGTATCCACAATTGTATGAGCCACTTTCTTAAAATAAATCTCTTTATATATGTATTAAAAACATATGCTATGTATATCTATCTGTATATTTATTAATCAATCATCTATCTATCTTCTCTGGAGAACCCTAATATAAGATATACTCTACATACAGTAAAATTCATTCTTTTTAGGTGTACAGGTTGATGAGTTTTGACAAATATATAGAATTGTATAACCACCACTAAGTAAAAATAAAAAACATTTCTCTCATGCCATTTTGTAATCAATTCCCTCTCCTATCCCCTGGCAAACACTGATCTGATTTCTATCCCTATAGAATGTCATGTAAATGAAATCCTACAGCATGTAGCCTTCTGTGTCTGTCTTCTTTCACTTAGTATAATGGTTTTTATTTTTTTTATTGTGATGAAGTATATACAACATAACATGTACCATAATAACCATTTTAAAGTGTACAATTCAGTGGCATAATGTACGTTATCAATGCTGTGCAACAATCACTACTGTCTAGTTCCAGAACTTTCATCCCAAATGGAAACCCCATACTTACCAAGTAGTCACTCCTCATTCCCTCTTCCCCCAGCCCCTGACAACTGCTAATCTGCTTTTGTCTCTATGGATTTGCCTATTCTGAATATTTCATATGAGTTGCGTCATACAACATGTAGCTTTTTGTGGCTAGCTTCTTTTACTTGGTACGGTTTCAAGGTTCATCCATATTGTGATATGATTCCATATTTCAATCCTTTTTACCACTGAATAATATTCTATCTTACAGATATATCACATTTTGTTTATCCATTTATCTGTCAATGAACATTTGGATTGTTTCCATTTTTTTTGGCTCTTATGAACAATGCTGCTATGAAAATTGTTATACAAATTTTTGTGAATCCCTGCTTTTAATTCTTTTGGGTATAAATCCAGAAGTGGAATTGTTGGATCATATGGTAATTCTATGTTTAATTTTTTAAGGAATTACCACATTGTTTTCTACAGCAGCTGCACCATTGTACATTTCTACGAGCAATGCACAAGGGTTCCGCTTTTTCCATGTCCTCCCCAACATTTTCTCTTCTTTATTTATTTATTTATTTTTTTGTGGCTGGCCACAAAACTGAACCCGTGACCTCGAGGTTATGTGGCTGCACTCTACCCAACTGAGCTAACCCACCAGCCCTGAAAAAAAACATTTTAAAATAATAGCCATCCTAATTGGTGTGAAGTGGCACCTCATAGTTTTCACTTGCATTTCCCTTATGATTAATGACATTGAGCATTTTTCCATGTGCTTGTTGGCTATTTGTATATTGTCATAATAAATGAC
>NW_007727498.1:109870-111375 GCF_000696425.1 Galeopterus variegatus | reverse complement strand
TCCTAATTGGTGTGAAGTGGCACCTCATAGTTTTCACTTGCATTTCCCTTATGATTAATGACATTGAGCATTTTTCCATGTGCTTGTTGGCTATTTGTATATTGTCATAATAAATGACTATTTAAGTACTTTGTCCATTTTTTATTTGGTTTTTGTCCTTGGTTGTTGAGTTGTAAGAGTTCTTTATATATTTAGACAGTAGACTCGTACCAGATAGATGATTTGAAAATATTTTCTCCCACTCTGTGGATTGTCTTTTTACTCTCTTGATAGTGTACTTTGATGTACATAAGTTAAATTTTGATGAAGTACAATTAATCTAGTTTCTTTTTTGTTACTTGTGATTTGGCATCAAATCTGAGAAACCATTGCCAAATTCAAGATCATAGAGATGTACCCCTATGTTTTTGCTTTCTTCTAAGAGTTTTATACTTTTAGCTCTTATATTTAGGTCTTTGATCCATTCTGAGTTAAATTTCTTATGTGGTTGTTACAGTTTGAATGTGTGTTCAAACATGTTGAAACTTAACCAATTCATGTTGAAACTTAATTTCAATGCCACAGTATTAAGAGGTGGGGCCTATAGGAGGTGATTAAGTCATGAGGGCTCCTTTCTCATGATGGGATTAAGGCCCTTATGAAAGAGCTTCACACAGCTTTTGGCCCTTTTGCCCTTCCACATTCTTCCATGTGAGTACACAGCATTTGTCCCCTCCAGAGACCTAGCAACAAGGTGCTATCTTGGAAGAAGAGAGATCAGGCCCTCAGCAGACACCAAATCTCCTAGCACCTTGGTCCTGGACTTCTAGGACTATGAGAAATAAATTCCTGTTATTTATAAATTACCCAGTCTCAGTTATTTTCTTATAGCAGTATGAATGAACTAAGACAACGGCATAAGGTAAAGGTCCAACTTCATTCTTTTGCATGTGGGTATCTAGTTGTTCCAGCACTATTTGTTGAAGAGACCATTCTTACCCCCATTGAATTATCTTGGCACCCTTGTTGAAAATCCATTGGCCATAAATGCATGATTTTTATTCTAGCATCTTAATTCTATTCCATTGATCAATATGTCTATCTTTATGCCGTACCACACTGTTTTGATTACTGTAGCTTTGTAGTAGGTTTCAAAATTGGGACATGTGAGTCCTCTTCATTCTTCTTCTTTAAGATTGTTTTTGACTATTGGGGTTCCTTGCATTTCATATGAATTTTGGGATTGGCTTTCCTGTTTCTGCAAAAGGTACATTGGGATTTTGATAAGAATTGTATTGAACCTGTAGATTGCTTTGGGGAATACTGTCATCTTAACAATAGTAAGTCTTCTAATCTATGAACATAGGATGTCTTTTGTTTTAGTCCATTTATGTTGCTTATAACAAAGTACATGGAACTGGATGATTGATAAAGAAAACAAAATTTACTGCTTATAGTTTCTGACGCTGGGAAGTCCAAAGTCCATCTGGTGGTGGTGACAGTGACCCATGGGTCTCACATTGCAA
>NW_007727498.1:106644-109006 GCF_000696425.1 Galeopterus variegatus | reverse complement strand
TCTTAACAGTCATAGTGGGGGCTAAGTTTCTAATACATAAAACATGGGGGATACAATTCAAACTTCAATGAGTTTGGGGAGGACATAATTCAATACACTACATCTTTCCATTTATTTGTCTTCAACTTCTTCTTTCAGCAATGTTTTATAGTTTTCGGTCTATAAGTCTTTTGCCTCCTTGGTTAAATTTATTCCTAAGTATTTTATTCTTTTTTGATGCTATTATAAATACATTTTCTTTTTGAATTGTCCATTGCTAGTATGTAGAAAATATGATTTTTGTATGTTGATATTGTTTTCTGCAAATTTGCTGAATTTGATTATTATTTCTAATAATTTTTTGGACTTGTAGGATTTTTTAATACTTAAGTTTATGTTACCTGTGCTACAGATATTTTACTTCTTTATTTCCGATTAGGATTACTGTCTTTAAGACCCCTGCTGAGCTGGGGAGGAATGTAGAGCAAGGGTAAGACAAATGCCACAAAACTCTCCTACCGTGTTTCTGTGCCTTTCTCCTATCTGAGCATTCACCTTTGACTATCTTCCAGTGTTCTGGTAAAGTTGATTCTGAAGGATTTTGCCAGCTTTTTTGCTATTCTGTGGAGGGACAGGTCCTCAAAGTTCCCACTCCACCATTTTTGCTGATGCCACTCCAGCATAATGTTCTTGAGATTCATTCATCATGTGCTTCCTTGTATAAGAAGTTATTTTTATATAACTTTTAGTGTATTTTTTATTGTTGAGTCATATTCTATTATACTGATGTACAACAATTTATCTGTTTGACAGTTATGAACATCCACTGTTTCCAGGTTTTGACTATTATAAATAAAATTGCCGTAAACATTCATCTATAGGTCTTTGTGTGGATATATCTTTTCATTTATCTTTCATTTGCCTAGAAGTGAGATTGCTGGTTGTATGGTGCTATCAGCTGAATTGTGTTTCCTTCAAAGTTATGTGTTGAATCCCCCAATCCCCAGTACCTCATAATATGACTATATTTGGAGGTAAGGCCTTCAAAAAGGTAATTAAGTTAAAATGGGATTGTTAGGGTAAGCTCTAATCCAGTATGACTGGTGTCCTTATGAGAAAAGATTGGAACACACCAAAGGTGTGTGTGCACAGAGGAAAGACCATGAGGACGCAGCAAGAAGATGACCGTCTGCAAGCCAAGAAGAGAGGCCTCAGAAGAAACAAAACCTGCCGACACCTCGATCATGTACTTCTAGTTTCCAGAACTGTGAAAAAATAAATTTTTGTTGTTTAAGGTCACCATCTGTGATACTTTGTTATGGCAGCCTTAGCAAACTAATATATGTGGTAAGTGTATATCTAATTTTGTAAGAAACTATAAAGCTATTTTCCAGTGGCTGTACCATTTTGCATTCTCACCAGTAAAGTATGAGAGAGAGTTCCAGTTGCTCTGCATCTTTTTCAGTAATTAGTATTGTCAGGATTTTTAATTTTAGCCATTCTAGTAGGTATATAGTAGGATTTAATTGTGTTTTAAATTTGTATTTTCCTAATGACTTAACAACATTGAAAATATTTTATTCTTCTTATTTGCCACTCAATGTAATTTTTATTTGTAGTTTTCTGATGATTAATGATACTGGACACATTTCTATATGCTTACTGGCCATTTGTAAAGTGCCTGTTCAACTCTTTTACTCATTAAAAAAAAAAAAGGATATCTGTCTTTTTCTTTCAGAGTTGTAGGAGTTCTTCACATATGCTGGATACAAGCACTTTGTTGGATTTTTGTATTTCAAATATCTTCTCTCAGGCTCTAGCTTGCATTTCACTCTCTTAATGGTGTCTTTTGATAAAAAGAAGTTCTTAATTTTAAAAAAGTACCGCTTTCAATTTTTTGTGTTATGCTTATACTTTTTGTCCCTATTGGATAAATTTTTGTCTACCTCACGATTTTGAAGATATGCTCCTGTTTTCTTCTAAAAGCATTATTTTACTCTTCATATTTAGGTCTACAATCCATTTCAAATTAATTTTTTATGTGTGTATAGTACAATAAAGGCATCATATTCCTTTTCTCCAATTGACCCACCACTACTTACTGAAAGGACATGTTGCATAAAATTTAAACTATGGATAGTATGTGAGGAATCGAAGGGAGTGGTATTCCAACATAAGGGAATGGAATGTAGTACCCATGGAATAATATATTTAGGAATGAGTAAGTAGGTCTGTTTTAGGTGGATGTCAAATTTTAACATTCATAGGTATTATCTATTAAAAATGGTGATTTGTGGATATGCCTCCCTTTTGTCTTTTCCTCAAAAAATTCAGACCAAGAGGTCTGGCGTGGATCACAAATAATTTGTGAATTACTAATACT
>NW_007727498.1:104786-106091 GCF_000696425.1 Galeopterus variegatus | reverse complement strand
CAAAAAATTCAGACCAAGAGGTCTGGCGTGGATCACAAATAATTTGTGAATTACTAATACTGTCTCTGTCTTTCTCAGATCAAGCTGATATAATCACTTTAAAAACTTTTTGGGCTTCCTGAGTGTCAGTTTATAATCCACTCCATTATGTAAAAGCCAAACCTCCAAATCTCTTTGAAATAAGCTTTTATGTATCTCGTACCCCTCGTATATCTGTTGTGTGACAATGGCCTTAGATTCTTAGAAGCCTTGCTGTTTAAACAGATAAAGTCCACAAGATACACTCTTAAAATCCTCAGAAGGTCCCTGTCTGCACAGATCTATGAGACACCACCTTAAATTGCCCTTACTTTGTAAGAAAAGATCTTACAGCTCTATTCTAGATTTGAAATTTGCTTTAAACCACGTGAGAGTTGTTTGCCACCCACAGTAAACTCTTACAACTGAGGGGACAAGATTAACTGAAAGATTTGTGAAAAGAAAGTGGAAAAATAGTTTAGGGGTCATCCAAATCTGAAGCTTTGTGTAAAGTTCCAGCTGTTGATTTGAACTCCTCCTTTTAATCAAAACATTTTTTTTCCTTTCAGAGATATCTGTTATTTCTCTTTTCTCAATGCTAAATGACTTTTGACAAAAGTATTTGTAGAACTTCTCAGTGGAGCATTAATGCTTGGATCTGGGCTTTTTACTAGTCTTAACATTATATCCTCTCTTGTCAGGCTAGAAGACGAAAGGAGTTTGTTGCTATTGACATTTGTGCTCTTGTAATCTTGGTTTCTTTTCAAACTCCTGAACCAACGGGAATTGAGATCTCCCATAGCAGTCCCAGTGAACTCGATAGAAGAATATAAAGCTATAAAATAATGAATTTTAAAATAAAGAAGGAAAAAAGTGGTAAAACAAAAACCAAAATACCCTTTCTTTAGAAATCCCCTTTCTTGCCTGGCAGTTTCACTGGAGGTAGACTGACAAATCTGCATGCATTTCTAAGCATAATGAATATTTCTTGGTTAGTATTTAAAGTCAGTTAATTGTTTCTGCAAATTCTGCTCTTCTTTATTGTTGCCCTTGAAAAATTAGAGAACTGATTTATAAGAACATAATGCAAGACCAGTGATCTATTGACTCCATTATTTGGTTGAGAGTAGCACCAGTGGAGGTTTTGTGGGAGGGTATTGTTTTATCTCACTTGTTTCTCATCTGAAATAAAGTAAATCTTTTTTTTCTTTTTTCTTTTTTTTCCATTTTGTCTTTTTTCATGACCGGCAACGGGATTGCAACCCTCGGTGTTGCGCCCGCACCTCG
>NW_007727498.1:102315-104417 GCF_000696425.1 Galeopterus variegatus | reverse complement strand
AGGAGCGCCACCGTGCTCCCAAGCGGTGCACTGTAGCAGTGCGCCACCGGGCCGGCCCCGTGAAATAAAGTAAATCTTTTTTTTTTTTTCGTGACCGGCAACGGGATCGCAACCCTCGGTGTTGCGGCCGCACCTCACTCAGCCAGTGAGCGGGAACCGGTCTGTATGTGGGATCCGAACCCTCGGCGGGAGTGCCGCAGCACTCCCAAGCGGCGCACTATAGCAGTGCGCCACCAGGCCGGCCCCTGAAATAAAGTAAATCTTAATCTTGGTTTTTGAGTTCTGCTCTGTGGTTAGTGCTATAAGCCAAGTTTATATGGAAGCAGATCTTTTGACAATCACAGATGTCATTACCAAGACACAATAGAAGATGAGGCTGATGTGCAATAGTTAGAAGACCAAGGTCCCTCATCAACAAGCTCTCATTGAGCAGTAATTTTTGATGAGATGCTAGAGAACACTGGTTTTGAAAGTCAGAATTCACAATTATTACACAAGCAAAAATAAAGTACTCACTGAGATTAAATGTCTAAGTGTAATTTTTGGTCAGCTGAGGAAATGAAGGCCTGGTGAACACAAATCATAAACTAAAACAAAAATAATAAAGTTTAAATATAGAGCAATGGCAAATGAACACGAAATATTTGAGTTTGGATTAGATGATTTCTATGATCCCTTCCAGAACTAACAAAAATTTCCCATAGTGCTGAAAAAATTAGATTAATGACAGAATTCATAAAAAAAGGTAAAGATCAAAGTAGTACTTCATTCCTAGAAAATATTGGAAAATATGAGTAAAGATCAAAAATGGGTGGAAGCGTGTGACCTCCAGGGCTTTCCCCTCAACTTACAGAGCAAGCATTACTCCGTCCTCAAAGACATGCCAGTCACTGAAGATGATGTATGTGAACACATGTGAGCCAATGAAGGGACAAGCCCATGTCATCTTCAAACATTTCTCTCTGGGATGCAAAATGAGTTTTAGTGTCATCAAGGATATATTTTGGGAGGGTAGGGATGAATTATGCCTGACATAAACAAGAACCACTCTAAATCAAATTCACTGAGTGTCTTCAATGTCTCAGGGAAATTATCTAGGTGACCAACTGTCCCAGATTGCTTGGGACTGAGAGATTTACTAGCATGTGAAACTTTGAGTGATAAAACTGCGAAAGTCTCAGGTAAACTGGTATGATTTGGAGAGATTTTCTAGTTATGAGAGAATTAAGCAGAGGTCAGATGCCCTTGGGAGTATAGACCCATGACTCTAGTCAGAGGAGTACATCTGTCCTCTGTCTGTTATTCAGTGGCTTGAGAAACACAAAGCGGTCAGATGGAAGCCTCAACTTTCAGTTCAAATAGTACGGTGTTTGTCTCTTGGTGGAAATCGTCCTCTCTTCAGAAATGAGGCCTCTAAAACCCGCAGAGGTCAGAAGCAAAATTTTTGTAGCATATCATTAGGTATAATAATGAGAAAAGCCACACTCAATTCTTCTTTTGGTTTCTGCACCAAAAAAAGTCATACATTTTGGTAGCTGATTTGGAGCTACATTGTGTTCTTGTAGATCAGCACTGTAATGTTGTAAGGTATTATCTCTGTCTCTCATTTGTCACCAAACTGAATCTTTGATAGCCATTCCTGTCATTCTATAACATCAGCTTCTTCTGGTAAGTCCTTTGGGTCTTAGCCCCTTGCCTCACTCTTCTCTGTGAAGTGAGTTCGTCAGAAGCAATGTTGTGGGGAATTTCAGAAAACCCATATGGGTGAGGTGACTCAAGTCAAGGAAAGAAAAGCATTTCAAGAAGAAATGAGTGGTGTCATATATGACAGAGAGTTTCTACCAGATAAAGACAGATGCTTCACTGGAGTTAGCAGCAGGAATGTCATTGGTGCCTTTTGGGGAGAAGTGCTTCAGAATCCGGTTGTGGGTGCAGAAGCAGATTGCTGTAGTGTGAAGAGCAAATGGGAAGACATTGTACACAGTCAAGTTAGAGCCTCTTCACCAACCTATCAACCAACCAACTAAAAATGTGGCTTTGCAGGGGGTGGATGAAATGGTCTGGAAGTTGAAGGATCCCCCCCCCCCCCCTTAAGGGGGGGG
>NW_007727498.1:94096-101328 GCF_000696425.1 Galeopterus variegatus | reverse complement strand
GGGCCCCCCCCCCCCCCCTTAAGTGGAGAGATCCCTGAATGCACTGATGGCTGACAGAGGAGGAGAAGTTGAAAATGCGGACAGAAAGGGCATTGCTGATGCGTGAGGTCCCTAAGGGGCTGAGAGCATTGACATCCAGAGCTCTGTGTCATGAGACTTGGCATCCAGAGAAATTATTCTAAAGTCTGCACGGAATAATGGTTTCTAATGGAGCTTGGAATCTGTTTACTTTTTCTCATAAATATAAAATTTCTGGAACAATACATAGAAGTACCAAGAGGTGGCTTTTAAAAATTGTTGACTTGGATCAAAGGGAATTGGTAAGTTGGAGACGTGGTCAGAAATAAATGGAACAAAGACTATGAAGGTTAATTACAGGGTGGTTGTAATACAGAGAGAAAAAACAGGCAAGGAGGGGCTGGGATCTAAGAGTTACCACGGAGGAGCCGAATATGAGTCAGCAAAATTTTTTAAATGCACGTTTGATATTTAAAGACCTAACATGATGCTGTGCACATTGCAAATATTTACTGAGTTGATTCGATTTGATTTGTTGTTACTGATATGCTCTCTTAAATATTCTTAAGAGCTATTTGCTCGGTAGCGGCAATGGTTTATGTTGAACCATCTACATTCTCCTGCCTGATTCCTCAGGCCATGGTTCATCCCTGCAACATGGCTGGTCAGGGTGAAGACTGTGCTGGCAGTGATGGTGGAAACCTTTTTTTTTTCTTATGTGACACTGAGCAGCCTACTTATTGGTCAAATTTCTTATTTAAGCCTTAGGGGCAAGCTAATACTAATCAACTGAAACTGATCTAACCTATCAAACAAATAAAACTTGTCATGTGAAGACTAAAGGACTAGAAAGTAATCTTCCATTACCCTGATTATTATTTAGGAATTTTACTAGTAAATGGGTAGCCTCCATTACTATTATTTTTTTTTTAAAAAGATGACCGGTAAGGGGATCTTAACCCTTGACTTGGTGTTGTCAGCACCACGCTCACCCAGTGAGCTAACCGGCCATCCCTATGTAGGATCCGAACCCATGGCCTTGGTGTTATCAGCACCACATTCTCCTGAGTGAGCCACGGGCTGGCCCGGTAGCCTCCATTATTAAAGAGAGCCTTGAAAAGTGTTTATGAGAGAACCCCTAAAGATGAGGAGAGAACTGGAAAAACAAGGCCTGTGAGTAAATGAATTAGAGAGAGGTCTTCTGACTGCAAGGGTGATTTTGATAAGTTCTTTAAGTATTTACAAAGAAATGTGACTATCACAAAAGATAAGAAAAGGTTTCAAACCATACTGATTTTTGTCTTTACATTTTTTCCTGCAAATTTTCTATCATATCCACATGTTTCTTTTGGGCCTTTTCCTTAGTATTTTATTGTGAAAAATTTCGAACATATAGAAATGTTGAAAAACAGTGCAATGTAAACCTTTACACCTACCACTTAGGCTCAACAGTTGATGACATTTTTCCTTATTATATTTATCTCTATATATTTGCTGAATCATTTGAAAGTAAGTAATAGACATCATGATTTTTACTTCTAAATACTTCAGTGGGTGTTTCTGAAAAATAAGGGTATTCTACATAATTGTATATTAAAAGCACAATATAATCACAACCAAGAAAATGAACAATAGTCCTCTAAAATTATCCAATACTAAGTCTATATTCAATGAACTGTCATTTGTACCCAAAATATCTCTAATAACACTTTTTTTGCATGAGGACCCAGCAAAGGATAATTTATTATGTTTCTTCGTTCTGTCTGTTTGGTCTTTTCAAATATGTAATAGTTCTAACAACTTCATGAGTTAATCCTAAGGTCAGAAAAAAAAAGATATTAAAAAAACAGGACGTTATCTAAAATTTTTGCATAGGTTACTTCATTTTAATATTTACAATCATTGGGGCCGGCCCGGTGGCACACTTCTACAGTGTGCCGCTTGGGAGTGTGGTGGCGCTCCCGCTGAGGGTTTGGATCCCACATACAGACCGGCTGCTCACTGGCTGAGCAAGGTGCGGGCGCAACACCGAGGGTTGCGATCCCGTTACCGGTCAGTAAAAAAAAAAAAAAAAAAAAAAAAAAAAAAAAAAAAGGACAAAAAAAAAAAAAGGAAAAAAAAAATTTACAATCACAATTACAATGAAAATATGTATGTATTTTTACAACATGGAAGAAATAAAAGAATGTTACCTGTAGTTATCTCTGGATGTGAGACTAGACATGATTGTTTAAAACTTCCTTCTAGGGCCGGCCCGGTGGCGCACTGCTACAGTGTGCCGCTTGGGAGGGTGGTGGCGCTCCCGCCGAGGGTTTGGATCCCACATACAGACCGGTTCCCGCTCACTGGCTGAGCGAGGTACGGGCGCAGCACCGAGGGTTGCGATCCCGTTGCCGGTCCTGGTCCAGTACGGGCGCAACACTGAGGGTTGCGATCCGTTGCCGGACACGAAAAAAGACAAAAAGGAAAAAAAAAGAAATAAATAAAACTTCCTTCTACTTATTTTTTTATTTTTATTTTTTCACAATGAACATGCAATTAAAAATGTGTCCAAGATTGAGTTTAGAGTGATAGAAGAATTACATACCAGTGAGGAACATTAAACATTTAATCACTGAAATGGTTTTTGAGGAAGGATGTTGAATTATATGTAAGGTTTTTTAAAATAAGAATGATTCCTACCTATCTGGTGGGGCTGAGCGGTTTGGCCTGAAAATGAGAGGAAAGACGTCAATTCTCCCTTGTTTATGCTGTAAAAGTGGGTTACAAATTAGCCTGCTGGCATGGTGGGGATGGGGGTGGGGATGGGGGTGGAGTGGGCTGGCAGTCTGGTAGAGTTGAAAGAGCTTGGGCTGCAGAGGTTCAGTTGTGGCTTACTAGCTTACTTACTCCACTTACTAGCCATTTGACCTTAGGCAAGTTATTTCATTTTCTGAGCCTGCTTTCTCATCTGTAAAATAGGCATGATTGCATCTCATGCATTCTGTTGCTGTCAGACTTGGCAATTATATACAGTATATGAAAAGTAGCTAATATGGTAGTTATTATTATTTAGATATAATGTAGGTTAAATAATGCCTTATTTAATATTTATATTAAGAACCTGTAATAAGGTGGTTAGTATATTATAGTGATATACCATTTTATAATTTAAAAGTATTTTAAAGTACTTTATCTCATTTAATTCTTGCACTAATCCTTAGAGCCAAGTACTCTTATCCTCAGTTAATTATGAGGAAACTAAATCTCTGAGAAGTGAAGTGACTTGTCCAAAGTCACACAACTAGAAAGGGGGAGAGCCAGAGAGTAAAACCAGGTTCTGTGATTGCAAATTCAATATTTAAAAAAAGCCTTGAAGGAAGTGTATAAAGTCATAAAATCAAGAATCAATGAGACTTTAAAGGTTGTTTGTTCCAATTGCTAGGTGTACTTGGACAAAAAACCACACATTTCAATACTACATTCCTTCAGTTAGAAGAGTTTACATGATGCTGGTTGGCAGTCAATGTAATATTGCTCATTTAATTTAATGTTATATATCTTATTATTTATGCCAATGACAAAAAAGATATCATGAGTAAGTAAAATCTGCAATTTTTTAAATTGGATACCTAAAGGCTTACACTGTGGCAGTCAAAATAGTGCAACGGCACATGAGTGGAAATTGGCATTAAACAGATCTAGGTTCAAGGGCTAGTCTGCAAGCCCTCTGTCCTTGCATTAGTTCATTATTCTGTGTAAGCCTGTTACCACAATATAGGGTTGTAGGACATGAGCTAATGTACGTCAAATACCTGGCATAGTGCATATGAACAATATATACTGGTTCCTTGTCCCTAATTTAATCCACCGGTTTCCAGTCATTGGGCAGCTTTTGAAGATTGGAGACATTAAGGTGGCTTCAATCATGTTAAATTATGTTACACACTAGCTTCACCTCCGCACCCACTCCTGCCCAAATTTCTCTTGAAAGGACCCAGTGCTGTCTTGGGATTGCATGAACAAAGTAGAAACTCCCTTCCGCTTAAATGAGATTTCTTGCAGCTATATAGTGAAGTGGAAGAAACCTGTTCTGTTTATCTATTACTGTATGACATACATGTAAAAAACACAAAAATTATTTTATTTCTATGGACTCAGAATTCTGTGGGATCAGAAATCCAGGCAGGGCTTGGCTGGGTAGCAGCCTGAATTCTTCTGCTCCATGTGGTATTAACTGGGGTCATGTGGTGGTATTTAGCTTATGGCATGGATTGTCTGAGGTTCAAAAAGGCTTCATTCATAAATCTGGCATCTTGATGGGGACAGTTATTTGGAAAACTGGGTCCAGCTGGGTCCCTCTCCCTCCCCATGTAGTCTCAGGGCCTCTTCATGTGGTCTCTCCATCAATGTACTTGGACATCTTACATTGCATCCCAGGGCTCTAAGATCTATGGTTCCCATAAGTTTAGAGTGGAACTGTCTGTTTCTTACAGCCCAGGCCCAGAATTTAGCACGATGTCACTACTGCCATATTCTATCAGTCTCAGCAGTCACAGAGCCCTTCTAGATTCAAAAGGAGAGGACACAGATCTCACTTCTCTATGCAGAGTGGCAAATAATTTGTAGTCATCTTTAATCTGTCATGAAAGCACTTGAGTGTCACATGCTTAGAGAGACTACATGTCAAAGGGGCACAATACAGACCTCTGTTAAGCACCGTTTTGCTAGAATACTTTTAGATCTGCAGCTGGAGAAGTTTCTATGTACCTCCCCATTCCATTATTTGGGTGAAAGTGGACCTGGGATCTTCCCTTTACTTCTAGTGCTGTGAATTACTTCCTCTGCCATCCCTGCTCTGGTGGAGTCAAGAGATATAATCTGTTATTCACATATTACTCAAATCTCTACATAACTCATCACTTCTGGGAAGTCTACCCTAGACAAAACAGGAATAGCCAGCTTTCTCTCCATCTGTCCATCTGCTGGAGAGATATGTAGTATGCGCCTTTAAAACTTTCCCAAAACTCAGAAAAAAAAAAGGAATTGTTACATGCTAAAAGTCAGAAGATAGTCTCCAGTAAATTGCACTTTTGTTAAATTGGAGAGATAGAGATAGAGATGAGAGAGAGAGAGAGAGAGAGAGAGAGCTTTAGAAAATAGCATTACATTTTATATTTTTCAATAAAATGTAATTTCTTAGTTGTTACAACTAGATGTACCTCAGATGCTGGGTGTACTAATCCTTTTTAGCAAGTTAGTTGTTGGTTTCAATGACATTGGAGGATAGTAAACAGCAGCCAAAGTTAATTATATCTTAGGTTAATTATATGTGTTAATTATAATTATATTACATTATACTACACTTCAAAACTTAGAGGGTGGGTTTTAATTCCTAACAGGACTTGCTATGCATAACATTTCTAGCAAATCTTTTTGTTTCAGTGAATAGAAAGCTTATAAAGAATGAAGTATACAACCACTTCCCTTTCAAAAGTCAAACAAATTTCATCCAGAAAAGCTGAAACAGCTGACACATTTATGCTTCTTTGTTTCAAACTATGCAACACAGAAATACTGGGAAGTGATCCCTGACTATAAGCAGTAGTGTATCTCGGGAAAAGGTGTGCCTGAACTCCATTTACAGTCTTACTTGCAAGTGTACCTAAATATTACTGTTACTAAAATGACACTGTGGTTTCACTGAAGTCAGGAAAGTGATAAAAATGTTTTATTCTAACCCAAAACATGCTTTAGTACTAACCTGAGAAATTACATTGTTTTTTGTAAGCTAATCAAGAGCGAAATGATCCATTTTCTCTTTGTATTATGAGACTAACAGCTTCACTTCTCAACAAAAGCTGGATCTTCTGGCACACGCTCTGAAGCCAGGCCGACAGTAGTTCAGAGACAGATTGCTTTGAGGGCATTTGAGCTGCTCAGGGGCTGAGTAATCCTAATGAGAAAGGAAAAAGAGGACGCTACTGGAGTTAAGATAAAACAGAATGCATCTTTAGAGAACACAGTGACTGAAGACTAGCAGAATTATCATTTCAGGCCACTACTTACTGTCCAATTTTCTTTTGTACCTTGGAGGTGCTCTAGAAAGCTTAGAAAAAAACAAACAAACAAACAAAAAACAACAAACACACAACAACAACAAAAACAACTTAGAATACAAACGTATACTTTTAACCAGCAATATAAAGGAAATTCTCTGTTGGTGTAGAAACTGTTCTGCTGTTCATTCCTTAAAGATTGCTTCTGTACCCATTTCGTCAGGATGTAGGGAGAGGTGTTGGTGAGTCCTAATTTTACGTATCTCTATCCACACTCTAGAAGCGAATCAGCTTGAGCTCTCATAACAGCTGAGGAGAGCTTAGAGTGTTTTGTTTATGTTCTGGGCAGTGCCTGGCATTCTGTGAGAGATTAATAAGCGATCAATAATGATAATCAACACATCTCATCTGCCAGTGGGCCAGGAAGATCGCTACCATCCTTTCTGCAAAGAGCACACTAACAAGCAGGGATTCTGGACAATCCCTCCTTCCGCTGCAGTTTCTAGATATTTACCCCGCCTTAATGGATGGCTACCAGCTGGCAGACACAAGTACTTCACAATATTTGCCCACAATTTATTTGGGTCAGTTTCTAATTTCTCGCTCCCTTTGTAGCTCGGGTTGCCCGAAGGAGAATTCAGAAACTCTGGAGACAGAAGAACGGAGGATTTCGTTTTTCATTGCTTTCCTGGGAGAAATCCAGGACGGGCAGGGGGAAATCTAGTACCATCTGCATAAGGTGAAAAGAAATCATCCGGTGTGGGGGGCCAGGTGGTGCTTCGGTGGGAGGCCGCGTGAGACGAAACCAGCCCTGCGGGAAAGAGCGAGCGAGCCGAGGTACTGAATGAAGGGGATTCCGCTGAGCTTCCAACCCCAGAGCTCCCACCCTCAACCTAGCTGGGGGACGTAATCTGGGGAAGAGAGCCCCGGAATCCTGAGCCAGCCGGACGTCTGAGGTTACCGGTGCTCGTGGACTGGCGCGCGAGGGCCGGGGCGCGCGGGCGCCTGTCTCTTTAAGGGGCCGGTCTCCGGGCACCGCCGGCCCAGACGCTGGGACGTGCCGGGGCCGCCCCGCCCCGCAGCAGCCCGTTTCCTGCCGGGCGTCGAGACGGCACCTGAGCGACTGCGACGGCGGCGGCGCCTCGTAGCGGGCGTCCCGGGCTGCAGTGCCGTCGC
>NW_007727498.1:89989-93919 GCF_000696425.1 Galeopterus variegatus | reverse complement strand
TGGTAGGCCTCGGGCGCCCGGTCGTCGCCGCCGGGCTCTTGCCTAGGCTGGGACGCCGCGGCCGGCGGGCTTTGAGGGGCCATCTCGGCCTCGCCGGGCCGCCTAGGGCCCGACCCCGGCTCTGCCGCCGTGCCTCCGAGCTCGGCCGGGGACTTCCCCGGGGACGTCTCCCGAGGGCGAGGTCGGCCCGAGAGGGCCCTGGGGTGACCGAGACGACTATTTTTAGCCGGGTCTGAGGGCCCCGGGGAGGGAAGGCGGATTACCGCCTCCTCAGCCCGTGGACAGAAGGAGTGCGTCTCCGGCGGCCTCCCTGGGCCGGAGCTGGGCCACGCTTACGCCATGCTGGAATTTCAGTCCTCGCCGCTTCCTCCGGATACTTAGGGAACCGGCTCCCCGGCGCTCGCCCCCTGCCCTGGCCCTCCCTCCCACCGCTCTCTGCCTGTCCCCGGATAAAGGTGGGGGGCGGTTGGGGATCGGAAAGCAGCAAGAGTTTGTAAAAATCTGTGGCCCGCCCTCGAGACGGGCAAAGTTATCCCTTCCTCTCCCCGAGGGGCGTGTCTTTCTTAGTGAGTCTCCCTCCCCCCCTTCAGTTTCCAACAAAGATTTTTGGCGTTGGGAACCTCGGTGGAAAGCCAAACTGGCAGTCTGTAGAAGTCGTACGGCAATAAAACACCGGGTGTGGGTGTGCAGCCCCACGTGTTGATGGTGAAGGAGCTTGGTGCACCAGAGACTGGCAAGTCCGAACACTCGTCCAGCTGCACCTTGATTAGGTTAAAAGCGGGCTGTTTAATGTGAACCATTACTACTTCTGGGAGGAAGGAGGAATCTAAATTCATAACTGTGTTGGGCCAGTGCCAGAAACGGATTCCTTCGTAACTATTTGAAAAAGCACTGCTTAAAAAGCGACAGTTGAGGTGAACTCTTCAAAGTTCTTTCTTGAGATGCTTGTGGAAAGCATTGAGAAGTTTGGACACGCATAGTCAGCTAGAGATAAGCACCGTGGGGTGAACTGAACACTTTAAATTATGTGAGAGTTGATTTTAAGTTTGAATTTTGGCTAAATTCACCTAGCAGACAAAAGAAAACAGGTCTCCAGTATGGCTTAAAGCGGTTGCTGATGAGATTTGGGGTAATCTTCCCAAGAACAACGATTCTTGAGTTGATTGTGTTTGGCGTAGACATACCTTACAATAGACTTTCATATTGATGTGTTCCCTGATAAACAAGGCACTTTCTGATTTCTTCCGTCTTTCATTTCTTCTTTAGTTCAAGGATTTAATAAGAAATAGCTGGGCTTATTGTTCGTGGGTCCTAAGAAAAAGTTGGTTTCCTTCCCACCACAACAATGGAGTTAAAAATCTCATTTTGTAGCTGTCAGCAGACATAACAGTATCTCAGTTATCAGTTGTGCTTAGAGAATAATGTTCTACTTAGTTTATCTTTTTGAGATTCATTCTGAAATTTAAAATATAACAAGACCTATTGAAAACGTTTCTTAAGTGTATTAAACACTTCAAACTCATAAAGCATAAACAAACATGATTTTGAAGTGATATTCTTTATGATTTTGAAGTGTTTAATATCCTTTATAATTTCAAATTTAATTTAATTCAAATTTTAATTTAATATCCTTTATAATTTTTCCCTTAAGATCAGTATTGTCTTCTGCTTGATGTATTTTTCCCTAAAAATCTCTCACCCCAAGCCACCTCCTACTTTATCACTTTTAATCTGCTTTTGGTAGACAGATCATTTTAATAATTATGTATTAAGTGTCAGTTAGTATGGCTTTTATAAAGGGCCTAAGAAGTGAAGGCTTTCTTGAAGCTTACCTTCTAAAGGACCCACGTTTAGATTGTGACAGTTGCTAAGTTCTTAACTTGAATTTTACTAGAAATATATTGAAGATGTAGTTTTAATTGTATACTTATTGTAATTTTTTACAGTAAAGGAAATTATAATCTAAAAGATGTCCAATACTTTGTAAAAATTTTTAATTATTAATAAATAATAGTTCCAGGAAGGTTTTGGGTTTCTTAGGAAACTTGCCTAATATGTAATAAAGAATGCAGAGAAACTGTGCTTTACAAGAACGTTCAAACATTTGAAGATAACATTTTATGAGCTGCTTGTTTTGTGTACTGTTTGTTTTTATTTACTTTGAAGTTAAATCTGGTGTATACTTAGAGGCTAGAATCAAGTAACTGTTTCTCTAGAAGTGATTTGGATGATCACTCATGCACAAATAGAGTTGCATTTCATTGCTTCCTCTTTCAGTTCTTGTCAACATGGGTTGAGTGTTACTATCTGAAAAATGTAGTTTATGTGCAGATCATTGAGAAAACATTGGTTTAGATAAGAATATAAGATTTTTTTTTCTATAAGTAGAAAATTAAACAGTAAGGGGAAAAACCTTAAGTGTCATGAACTAAGGTTTTTAATGAACTTAACATTCTGTATCTGAGGTCTAGAAAAGGAAAACTAATGACAGTTTATAAGTGTCTGTGTGCCAGGCTGTTGAATTGGTGCTTAAATGTATTTTTAGTTTTTGAGGGAGGTGGCAGTGTAAATTGTTTTGGCTATTTCTTTTCCTTTTGAATAAATAGTGTAGGCTTTTAATTTGTTTTATGTAAAAAGAAAATAGGTAAGATATACTTTCAATACTAAGAATAGTTTTAGGAGGGACTCCAGTAGGAAATAAAATATTGCTAGGAAGTGCAAAGGAAATACTCAACTCCTTTTTAAAAAGTTATGATTTAATATTTTTACATATTTTAGCTAGTACAGGCTGATTAAGCACTTTTAACCTTAAATCTGGTTTCAGCAAGGTGATTTGTACACTAAATGTAACTTAAAATTGTTAACATTCCTCTTTTACAGGACACATTGCTTTTTGGGTTCTCCCCTTCTCACTAATTGTTTATTCTGTCTTTATGATTTTCCCTCTGCTCTTAAAAGTTGATACGCTCAGTCCTTGGTTTCCTTTTCTTTTTATACTCCTCTGGTGAACTCATCCAAGGTCATGGCTTTAAATACCTATATGCTGATGGCTCTTATATTTATATCTCTAGCTCAGACTTCCCTCCTGCACTCCAGACAGCCTGTTAGGCCTATCCACCTGGATGTGCAGTAGTCAACTGAAACTACTTGTCTGTATTCCTCTTTAAACCTACCTCAGGTGCAGCCTAACTGATCTTATCTGATGGCAGCTCCACCCAGCATTCAGGCAAAATGTTGGAGTCATCCCTGACTTATCTCTTTCACACTTGGCATTCTGTGTGCCATCTTATCTTGAAAATCCAGATCCAATCACTTCTTCCAACCTCCACTGCTCACCAGCCTGGTCCAAGCCATTCTTATCTCTAGCCTAGATTTCTGCAGTTAGCCTCCTGACTGGTTTTCCTGCTTCTGCATTAGCTCCCTACAAGTCTTTTCAACACAGCAACTAGATCATACTGCTTCTTTCCTCAGAAGCCTGCAGTGACTTCCCATATGCAAAGTAAAAGCCTTATAGAATCTGGGTACTCTCACTCTTCACAGACCCTCTTACATCTCAAGTTAGCTACTACTCTTCCCCTTCCTCATTTCCCTCCAGCTCCACTGGCTGTCTTAGGGCTTTTACACCGGCTGTTGCCCTCCTTGAATCACTTTTTCCTTAAAATATTTGCATGGCTTACTCCCTAGTCTTTTTTGAGTCTTTGCTTTGTAAATGTCACTTTCTCAAAAAGGTCTGTCTCTTTTATTTAAAATTTCGTTCCCCTACTTCTGATTCCTATATGCTGCTCTCTTTTTTCTGTAGCACTTTCACCTTCTGTCATACTGTATAATTTCCTTACTGACTGTATTTATTGTTTCTTCTCCCCCCCCCCCCCCCCTAATGTAACCAAAACAAGGGAGGGGCTTTTTGTCTTTTTTTTTTTTTGTTTTTTG